>NC_056725.1:833557892-833775392 GCF_019279795.1 Protopterus annectens
CCTGCTGTCTGTAATACTGATGCCCACACACAGGAAGGATGTCTGTCACACAGGAAAGATAAAGGGACCACACCCACCTGATGTAGGGATTTATAGTAGGTGGTTGCCGAGACAGAGAGAGAGAGAGAGAGAGAGAGAGAGAGACCTCTTCAAAATAAAAGCCTAAGTCAATAGCATTTAGCCAGCTGTCAGTCAACAACACATCATCCCCACAACAGCTATATACATGTAATAGAATGTAGTACCTGGTCCATCATAATGGGTTAGATGATGTGGAATGATTTATATGTGCCATTAGGTGTTGTGATGATGTTCAACTAAACAACTGCTACGGACAATAGTGTCTGTCTCTGTAGGTAGTGGGCCATATCTGTCAATTGTGCAGGTCAGCACTGACAGGCAAAAAGTAAGCCATCATAGTGTGTGTTGTGTAATGGAAAGTATGTGTATTACGTGGCCAATAGCTGGTGGTGGAGGTTATGCCATTATGATGGACATGGGAGAGCCACGGCCCACCACTGGCAGGATACTCAGGTTAATCTGTAATGTAGCATGCCGGAATGCCATAGGTGTGTAATAGGGTTACCTGCAATCGGGTCCTACATATACCCCCCCTAATGTCAGGCCGTGTCCATATGTGGCACCTGTCTGTGTTGCAGCAAGGCAGAACAGTGCAGCTAGCTGTGCAGGAAGGTGTTGTGAGATTGTGGAGCTGCTGCCTGAATATACCCCACATATAGGTATGCATATGTGTACATATGTCACATGTATAATATATAAAGATATATATGTATATCAGCATGTATGTCCAGAAATATACATATAACCATATGTAGACATATATTTGTGCACATATATCTAGACATATATAGATATATACCTATATGCACATGTCTACATGTATATAAACACACACGCAAACATAAATGTATGTAAAGACATGTCCCCTATATTACTACCACAGTGATGCGTGCTATGTGTGAGGCACCAGCACACATAGCATTACACACAGATATCTACATATGGCAGTGTGTGCACCATGGATGGGTATGTCACGTTAGTCCCTTGTTGGGACCACATTGCCCCATCTGTGATTTATGCAATGGGAATATGGGGAAGTATGGCAGGTACACATGTGTATGTGATCAGGATTGGTAGATATAGAGGACAGTCTATAGGGGTGGTATGTGACACATGTGGTGGGTAAACACCGTGGATGGTGTGTGTGTGGTCTGTGATGTGGATGCCTCATGGGCCCCAATATGGGCACAATAGGAACAAGCCTTCCACCCACTGCTACTCCACAACAGCAGTCCAGCCTGGTCTGGAGGCTAAGCAGGAGGAGCATGTTGGCCCTGTGAATGTGTATTGGGTGCCTCAGACTGATGTAGCACAACCCTTCATGTGTCTGTGGAGCCCAGTATGGAACAGACCCTAGACCTGAGCTCAGGGGACAGGAACATGTCTGTGTGTGCCCTGAAGGGGGGGGGGACAACATCCCTTTTGTGGTTCCACCTGATGGCATTGCTGGAACAGTACATCAGGAGGCCCCAGGTTGGGACACACATATGATGTGGCCAGGTATCATGGGCAGATGACTTTGGAGAGGTGGATCTGCTGGCCAGTAGAACATATACATGTTATTGTGTCACTGTTATAGAACATATGTTGGTAGTGATAGTCTACACACTCCCGGTTCATGTCCAACAGTATGCATAGATATCCCCCAATAACACAGAATGTCAGATGTGCAGCAATCTCAGATCAGCCATACCACTGGCATATATGGAACCATAGTGGCCCTGACATTGGCATGCAGGTGAATTGTCTGTAACAGGCCAGCAATGATAGTGTCCACACAGGGCACATGGCTACAAACACATAACAGAAAGTGTGGTACAATACAATATCTGTCCAACCAGTATGTAAGCTGTAGCCATACCTAATGAGTTGTGTGTACAGTTTGTTGAAGCTGATATGGTGGGGGTTGACAAAGATGTGTATTACAAACTGTGTTAACCTTGCCTTATTAGTTACTCAGACCTGTTTCTATCTTCATGTCTTTCAGCAAAGATGGCACATGCATGGTTGCCCACCTATTCCCAGAGAATGAAGTCTTGATAGCACACATGATCCAGCACTATCCAGTACTATTTGGCAGGGCCACACATGAGCAGCAGCAGCAGACCGTCTTGTGGAACGACCTAGTCCACAGGGTCAATGATGTCGGACTGCATAACCACATCATTATACTGACCTGCTTCGCAGTGCCCTTCGGCATGCTGCTGCAGTCAAGGGGATCACCTCGCCATGGGGGGGGGCATGCCATCAATCCCAAAACACATGTGGAGGAGCTCCTGGCCAGCCTCATGGCACCTGCCCATCTGGACAGCCAACAACCATTGGACTCCTTTGTGGAGATGGGTGTCACTCACACACCGGCCAAGGAGCGTGCAGGTTAGGACACAGGGCACATCAGTAGAGCACTGCTGTGTATACATCCGCATTGGTACAGGTAGATCATGCATATCTGACATGTCATAGATATATTGTGTTGCTGCATTGTAATGATAAACAGATGTCCAGATGTGGTAGTATTGTGGGAGTGTACTATTGATGTATGATAATACTGCACCCACCCTGTAGCACTGCCACAGGTGTGGCCACTGACATTGCATCTTTCACCTTCTTATGTAGGTCTCTCTAGGATACCACCAAGACAGCAGCCTGTAGCTGATGAGTATGTTTTATGTAGATGCTTGCCAACACACTGAGCATATAATGGTGATGGTATATTCCATGCACACATGTAACACACCTACCCTGAATGCATGCTGTACATGTGCATGTATTGTTGCTGTGAAATGCATGGTCTCACAGGGGTGACCATGATGGGGTATTGGAAGGGGATGTCAGGCACCTGCATGATAACTAACATCCTGTCATTGCGGAATGTGTCCATAGGGAGCAACATACTGGTGGTAGACATGGCCTACAGTAGTGACATGTTTGGAACAACCCCCATATACAGTGCAACACCAGTGTATATACCTGTAGGACAATGGCAACTACTGCAGAGATACACTATGGCATAAGGCATTACAGTAGTCCACGTTATCAGCTGGGTCTAGCCAGCTACATGTGGTGTTCAGTGTATGGGACACTGCAAAGTGACACACATGTGTAGGGCTTACTTGTCATGCATCTGCATAAAAGCTGAAGGAGGGGGGGTTCAGCATGACACATCAGTGCACTGCAGCAGGGATCCTAAGGATGGTAGGAATGGCTCTATCTGCACATAGTCAGGTTTAGGACCTGTGGCAGCCATAACCCTACCCACACAGCAATAGTGATGGCAGTGTATGAACACCATGGGTTGTGCACATGAGTAGACCTTGCAATCATGCAGAATAGGGGGACATGTGTAGGGCAGACTGAACATACACTGGCACATGCAGATTGCCCACACTGGTATACCCCTGCCAGGAGCAGTGACTGCTGTAGTACACACAAGAGGTGTGATAAACTGTCATGATAAGGGTGTGCACACATATGCCCACATGGTGTGTATGCATTGTGGCAATCAGCCGCACACCTAATACAATCTGTAGACACTGCATGTGAAAGTGAAGGACATATGTCACATATCGGCCTCGTGTACTGCTAAGATATGTGGTGATGTGGTCCCATGGCAGATCAAGGATGTGTGTGTAAAATCAATAAAGGTGTGTACACCTCCCATAGCCATGGTATGCTCTGATGGTTGTCAGTGTAAGAGTATTGCAGTGGTCATACATGGTCTGTTGATGTTGATAGCTATAAATCAGGCATTGATCAATAACAACTGTCCTCATATTATCCCAAGTATGTGTTGCTGAAAAACATAGGGGCTGGGAGAAGTAAAGCTGACATAACTGACAGAGTACTACACATTCCGCAATGGGTTGTACACCTGTGAGTTGTGGTGCACAGTACATGGCAGGGTGCAGAACAGATGCACAGCAATACTGTGTACATGGGTGCAGTGGTATCCAGGGGAAGAGGCATCACCTAGTGACACAGCATATGTATCACACACACATGTATACTGTTGCTAGCATGGATTGACTATAGCTGAACTGCATGCTGTTCTGTACCATATGTTCTGCATGTTGTCAGATGGGTAATAGGAGGACTGTGTGTACTATCACTGTGCAACCTCACCTGTATGTGTGTGTGTGTGTGTGTGTGTGTGTGTGTGTGTGTGTGTATGTGTGTGTGTCCTGGTTAGTTAGTTTGCCTGCAGGATCACTCTGGTGAAGTGGAGGGAGGTAAATGCATGTAGGATGTGTGTGTGCATGTGTGTGTGGCCATGTATGATTGTGGGGTATTCATACAGCTGTACCTCCCTTTGGGACCATGCAGTACATGGACTGCCACATTACACACCAGGAATACCTGCCATGTGTGTAATCTCAGGACAGCAAATAGTATAATATGGTCTGTAACATGGAACAGGCATCCAGAGGGAAGGTAGACACCAGGTGCACTCTTAATATCACAGTCAGCAGAGAGGTCACCTTCAACCCACGTATGCAGCTCTACAGATGCATTGGGGAAGTGCTGGTCAACACCAGGGAGTGTATCCAAATATTACAGTTGTCACATGATAGGCTGAAGGAGCAGCATATCTGGCATGTACTGAGCATTACATACACATGACACACACCAGTGCGAGATATTATGGATACAACATAGTAGCCCACACATATAGGGGCCATGCACATAATTTCCAGGCATACAGAGGGTGCATACCGAATGACAGCAGTGAGGCCATGTAAATCCACTACACACAGGAAAGGCAGGTAAAGTAGCAACAGGCCTTGTGCTGTGGCCACTTGTGTGGGCATTTAGAGCACTGTGATGTTAATGAGTGGTATCAATGTGTGTATGTTAACAGCTGTGATGCAGGATGGGGTAACACATGGACATATACATGGGACTGTCTGTAAAGCCATGGACAGGTAGGTATTATGGAAGTGTGTGTGTGTGTGTGTGTGTGTGTGTGTGTGTGTGTGTGTGTGTGTGTGCGTGTGTGTGCGTGTGTGTGTGTGTATGTGTGTGTGTGTGTGTGTGTGTGTGCGTGTACTGTTAGGTAATACTGTACAGGTTTTAAAGTGCATTTATTGTTTTCCCCCACAGGTGGTGAGGTGGGTCAGGGTCCCTCCTGCATGCAATCTGATGTTGGTACAGGCACCGAAGATGACAATAGTACTGTTGAGGCACAGGTGGGGTTGTCAGGGTCCGACGCTGTGCCAACATTTGACACCCCCCTTTTAGCCATCCCAACCCTGCACACAGTTTCAGTGCCTACACATACCCCATCACCAGTGGCCATAGTAGAGGAACAACTGGCATTTGGTGGCAGTGCACAGGGAAGTGTGGTAACCATGCCTACTGTGTCCAGTCACAGCAGGCATAGCCAGATGGCCAGCAGGGCACCACATAGGCGGATGTCCCAGGGTGATCATGGTAGGGCCGTTGGACATCATGCCCCTGGTATAGGCGACATAGCTGGTACCAGCAGGTGCATGTTTCAGGCTGTAATGGCAGTGCAGGCACATATTGAACGTTACACCAGACAGGGCCTGAGGCTGGAGAGGGCTGCTGTTGCATCTGTAAGTGACAACCTCTGTGAACTGCCAGGTGCCATCCATGCTTATACCAAGCACACAGATAGATGGCATGATGAGATGATAGCCCTTATCGGCATTGGTGTGTCCGTGCTTCAATGTGTGGTGGGGATGTGGCAATGCCCAAGTGGACATTGGCCAGCAACACCAACAGCTGGCAGTCAATGTGGATGTGCTAGGACACCAAGGGGCTTCCATAGTGGCAGTAGCAGCCCCAGCAGTGCGGGGGGTGTGCTGTTCACACTACACCACAGCAGCCCATGTGCACGTGGTCCTGGCCAGTCCCAGGAGGGACCTGGTACCAGCAGACAAATATCAGCAGGTGAGAGTAGGAAATTGAGGTCTGTACCTGGATGTGCCCGCGGAACCTTTGGCAGGCACAGCCCACGTGGCCATGGCTGGAGGCAGTGAACTGCACACCCTGTCAGGTGTGGTCTGCAGCTGTCCATAAACACCTGTGTAGGGCAGCCACATGGCATAACTGTTTGCATGCATTCCCACACACTATGCAAACACACCTAGGGCAACCCCATACCTACACACACCACATCACCTCACCCAGCTCCCCACAGTACACCCCTCACCCACACACATGGTGTCAAATGTATGGCCCACCCTTGGCCTCTGGCAAACCAACACCACACCCTGTGCATATGATGATACCTGTGCCTCATCCCTGTCATCCATACCATTGATGCAGGGGCAGGCTGATATGGTTCTGATGCACATGATGACTATACAACAGTGTACCACAGTACTGCAGTATAACATGTTGTAGGGAGTAGAGTGTGAGGCATATTTGTCAGGTAGTGTAGCCATCCAGCAATGAAGGCTTATAGCTGTTAGTAACACTGGTTGGTTGTGGTCTCTATAATGTTATCCATTTTTGTTGTAGGTATACATGTGTCAGCAGTAGGATGCCCTGTGCATATGATGATACTTGTGCCCCATCCCTGTCATCCATACCATCGATGCAGGGACAGGCTGATATGGTTCTGATGCACATGGTGACTGTACAACAGTGTACCACAGTACTGCAGTGTACCATGTTGTAGGGGTTAGAGTGTAAGGCATATTTGGCGGGTAGTGTAGCCGTCCAGCAATGAAGTAACACTGGTTGATTGCAGTCCCTATAATGTTATCCTTTTGTGTTGTAGGTGTACATGTCTCAGCATGAGGATGGTCTGCAGTCATATTCCACAACTGGGTATGTCACTGTGCTGATACCATGGCTATGACATATCTGGGGTACAGTCGAACACATTTCACAGGTTACTAAACTGGTTATTGCCTGTGCCATATGCACAGGTGACCCACTGAGGCTTGTTTACCCTGCAACCTGATATAGACCCATCCACATACACACACACTGTTGCTTGGCAACACTGGGACTAGACCCCTACTTAGCTATGTCGTGATACTGACATATGTGGTTTACATTGCACACACCGCACAGCGTTTAGGGTGAGGTGTGTCCCAGGTTACATGGTACACGCAGAACATCCCCCGACATGTACAGTATGCTAATGGGGGATGTAATGGGTGTATTTGGATGATCCATAGTGTGACATACCGTCATATACACATTTACACACACATTAACAGCCAGATACACATCTGAGATACCAGGGCCTTTTTACTGCTAATGAACTTGACCGTGTCTCCAGTGTGTTACAGGTAGGCTGCACAAATCACATGTATATCTGGCTTGGTTTGTGGTAACAGTTACCTGTATGATTGATGGTGACAGTGCTAACAATAATGTGGTACATGGGACATATACCTGGTGTACCTTGGTGCAATAACAGTGTACACAGCACCCACATCCCCCACTGGATATTGTACTCCCTGAAACCCATGATGACATTCTTCCATATCCACCATCACACATTGGCCGTGACTGCGATACAACCCATAGTATACCCCAACATTGGTACTACAGGGATATGCATCTTATGCACATGCCACATGCATAGCAGGGCGTCAATCAAGCGTAGGTTGCCTGTACATATCCCAGCTGGATACCTGCCATCTGCACATCTGTACATGGACTGACAGTCATCAGCTTGGCAGGTAGCTATGCAGTAGCATGAGTGCGTTGACAGACCAGTAAGGGGTTTAAACTGTGACACAGCTCACACACCAGGGATACAACAGGGAGGCCTTGGTGCCCAGCCGTGCTCACAGGTGTGCCTGTTGTCAGTACTACATTAAGCACTCTGCTCTTGCCTGGGTTAGCACTGTCAACAGTAGCACTGCCATGATACACTACATGCCAGTGTGACAGCATGTACCCTGGGCTGCACGCATTCACACAGATAATAGTGCTGTACAGGCCTCATATATGTCTGTATCCCACACATGACACTCACGCCCCTTGCTACTGTAATGACAGCACATAGGTGCATGTCTTGTACATGGTATTACATACACTTATTACAGGTTGTCAGACTGGGTTGTGTGTCCTGATTACCAGGGCTAAGCTATGCTTAGCAAGTATCAACATTGCTGCACTATAACAGCTAAGCTGATTTGCGCACTGGTAAGTGCTGCCTACACTGTGTACGTGCCCGTACATTTACCCATAGCTTAGCACCTCTTAGCTTCACGTAAACCCATGCAAACCCACTTAAAGCTGCTCAAAACTGCCTTAACCACTCTGTTTCCAACAGCCCTTGTCCTGCCCAGCAACAAAATGAACAGCCCTTGCATGGCTTGAACCCAGGACCCTTTACACTGAAGTCACAACACTTAACCACTACACCATGACCACTGTGAAGACTGCTGTTGTTTTACCAATATAGCTGTCAATACACATATTGAGTAGTATTGAACATTTGTCTATAGTTCCTAAATTGTGTAGTCCTTGTTATTAATATGACTGTTGCATCACATATGTTGTTTTATTATAATGTGCACATAGCACATACATATGGTGAGATACATGTGGAAGGGTATACACAACCGTGACGTTTACTCATGACAGGAATATGGTCGTATACATATAATAGGTCTATATATGTCTACATGTGCATACACATGTATACTCATACATATGTCTGTATACACATCTGTATAGTGCTACATATATATGGCCATGTGTACATCTCTTCGTATGTACATATATATATATATATATATATATATATATATATATATATATATATATATATATATATATATATATATATATATACACATATGTATATATACATATGTATATATATAGATATACGTATATGTATATATAGATATATGTGTATATAGCTATATATGTATGCACATCCTATGTGTACGGATATGCCTAGTTATGATGGTATATATGTAGATATCTATAACTATATGTGCATCCATATCTATTCTGATATACCTACTACTGTCAATATATATGTAGATATCCATACATATATGTGCATATGTATCACTATCTGTATATGTGTAGACATGTCTTGCTCTGTATATGTATATATCTGGGTGTGTATATGTATATCTATGTACATATATATACCCATCTATATATGTCGATATGTATATATGTATATATATATATATATATATATATATATATATATATATATATATATATATGGATAATTATATATACATATATTTTCACCATATGTCCTAAACATGGGGTGTAGCCCTACCTCAGACCCTTTAGTCCCAACTTTGCAGTACAAGGGGATGTCAGGTATGTATAGCAGGTATATTAGTAAACTATTGCTACGGTAATAGGGATTGTCTTCACAGACATGGTGTGTGTGGGAGGTCACATCTGCTTTTCACATGTGCGCCATTGGGTACTGACAGACATCCTAAGGACATCACAGTACAGTACCACTGCTAGCACGTAATGCTCCTGTGGACTACAGCAAAGATATTGGCCAATATATGTGGACATTCTGACACACTGTGGGTAGTCCAGAGGTATACACAGAACACCTTAATGCAAAACATGTGGACCAAGCCTGACAATATGGATGTTAACAGCCATATAGATGGGTATAACGCATAATGACTGGTATACATTTGCCCACATAGGTTATGCATTCACACACCCATGCCTGTCCTGACACATAATAACCACTGGTACAGAGGTGCCATGGCCACATACTACCCACTAGATACTGACATACATTTGTACAGCATCCCACTGTTATGTCTGACATACATGGCTGTTAAGGGAGGCCCGACAGCAGTACATCTGGCAAGTATCTGGGCATGACATCTCACTGGGTAAGTACACTAAGCTGCCAGGCATGTAACAAAGCACTATGCAGGCTTCGGACAGACTGGCTCAACACTGGCCTACATCTCCTATGGGGAATGCACATGTACCTGCATATATAGCAGGCTCTTCAGGCATGTCACAGCACAGGGTAAGATACACCTGTGTGAAAGTACATAACCACAACCAATGTGAACACAGCCACAGCCACATATGGTAAGCTAACATAATATTACAGTATATGGACTATCTGTTCAACACCATCCTCATATGTGCCACTCACACACTAACCCTACATATAATGGGCCACTATACAGTGTGGTCTGACGCCTGTCTGTGGTATGGGACATGTGTGTATGACATGTACCACAGTCTGTACACTGGCCAAAGTACATATTAACAATGCACACACTGTCGACACTCACCACAAGTACACATAACTCAGTACTGTACACACAACCACAGAATGTCCAGGTTATATCATCAAATATAGCCCCTACTGTACATAACAAGTGTAGCAGCCTGCTATCTCACTGGTTTGTTGTCAGATATGATGACACTACTTATGGTGTACAGCACATATGCACCTCTTAATGCATGACATATGTACAAAGGTTGACAGAGTTGTGGCTGGAAGCGCATACACAGGGCCAATATTGACATGTTGCTGTGATAACCTCATACATTTACTGTTGTAACAGGGTTTGTTGCAACATTTGTCCTATGAGGGATATGAAGTCAGTAATGGTCATGACTTTCACCATCTACAGACTGCAATCCTCACACTACCTTCTGCAGTTCACAGATAGATGCTCTGTGGACAACACATGAAACCAAAGGCACCACACACTGCCCAGTCTGCAGATGACCCTACAGATGGGGATTCCTCATAAACATAGCACTGACATGGCAGGTATTAAAACATGTAGGACAGTCATATCCACACACACCCTGTTAAACCAACGTTACTTCAAATGCAGTATAGCAGCACTTCCAGTCTGTAGTCAGGTCAGACACATCCCCCTCCGGTGTGTTGCCCTGTTTCCACAGTGTATGCTAGAAGTAAATCCCCAATCCATCTGAAATGCTGTTTTCCAAACAACAGATGAAGTTCCTTCTCACAGTGAATGAAAAGGCCCAACACCAACATGATGCTCCTAGATATTGGAGTTTGTTTCAATGCAATTGGCTATGGGAATGTTACCACAGCTGTTCCAGATGCAATCAGCTAGAGGAGGGCTGCAAATCATGCAGAGGCCATCAGCTGATCATGAGCATCACTTAAAATACACATGCTGCTGCCTAAGCAAAGCAGGTGTAGGTCTCCACATCCACCAGAGAGGGAGGGAGAGAGGCAGACAGAGGCAAAGACAAGTCAAGGAGGGGTGGGAGAGTAAAACTTAAGCATGTTTGCGTCACATACCTACCAGCACAGGGAATCAAACTCCTGATGACTATATAGTGATATCACATTTCTATGCAGTTATTGGGTGTGCCACATAGGTTACATGTTGTGGAGCTCTCAGAATGTATATGTGATGGTGAGTGACATCTGCAACAGGGATATGGTAGCTATACGGTAGGTGTAGTACATGTGCCTGTCTGCATGAACAGGTGCCAGCGTCAACACAAACATATTTTCACAGGGATGCACACACATTGACACACTTGGCAGGGCCTGGAATACAACTCATCACTAGTGAGATTGCCAGAACACATTACTGTGCAGGTATCACATGCACTACAGGGGTCATACTGAGGTTATATGGGCAAAGGGTATGGGGAGGTGTCTGACATCAGACGGCATGCTTCAGTATGCCAATGGGGCTGTAGTGAGTGTGAATGTGAACATACACATCATACAACACACACACACACACACACACACACACACACACACACACACACACACACACACACACACACACACACACACACACACACACACACACACACACACACACACACACACACACACACACACACACACGCACACACACACACACACACACATGGTGTGTAGTTATCAACTGTGCCAGATGGCTATACAAGGCTAGGTGATGGGTATACCTTGGCATCAGGCCACATGACAATGGTCTGCATTGTGGCTCAAGGGTGTAGTTTCTAGATTTGCCCACACAGGTGGGTATTGTATTCACCATCCAGTCACCTGGGTGACTATTGCATGTGGCCAATGCTGTGCATTGCTTGCCATGTATGTGTTCCTGACACTGCATTTACAGTGACATGTGGAACTGTACCTGGGGTGTCTGGCCCATGTTGTGTACACAGATTATCATCAGATGTGCCAATCCTGGCCTCATGTGGAGGGAACTGGTAATGGACTGCAGGTTTACCCTGCACCTACATTGATAGCATGCTAACGGCGTTCCTTGATGTCAGTGGCATCTGTCCATACAGGGCATATTTTCAGGCATAGTATGTCCTTTGTGGGTCACATTTGATGGCACCACAGGTGTTGCAGGAGTCCAGTGGGGAACATGGGGAAGGTGCACTGTCTGTAAGTATGCACCTATCGGACAGATGGACAGGGTGCCATGCCCTTTGTAAGCCACTGCAATCACTCCATAGTTACTATCAGTGGGCAATATGCAATGTACTACCAACATTGCGGCTGTTGCCTAGGAAAGTGTGTGTATGTGTGTGTGTGTGTGTGTGTGTGTGTGTGTGTGTGTGTGTGTGTGTATGTGTGTGTGTGTGTGTGTGTGTGAGACATGGATTGAGAGTGTTCTCTGGTTAATACTAAGGTTGATAACTTTGTTTGCCTGGCCTTGATGTCACATGTATGGATATGGATTTGCATCTCAGCCTCTCAGCTATTTCACATCTGTTATCCCTGTACAGTGGACATTGTGATATATACTAGTGTCACCATATAAGAAATTTGCAAAACACGCGCCACATTGGGCCCACTTGTTACACACTCACATCCACCTCCACACAGGATACAAGTTACAAACACACACACACACACACACACACACACACACACACACACACACACACACACACACACACCTGTCATGTCTGGGATTAGAACTCCTACCTAACTAGTTTATTACACTACAGCACTACGCAGTTATAATACACGCCACAGAGATTACTGGAGTACTCCTTCCCCAAAGGTGTATTTCACATTGGATGACATCAGCAGGATTGCCAAAGTAGGGCATTTGAATTGTAGTGAGTGTGGCTAAGCTAAAAATGCATTGCTCCCCACACAGACACACACAAAACATCCACAACCAACATGTGCAAGTATAGAACCCCTAACAGAGGTCTATACCACACTACAGCCTGAAGCTGTTGTAGGACGCACCATGGGGATTACTGGAGAATTCCTTCCCCAAAGGTGTATTTCACAATGAATGACATCAGCAGGATTGCCAAAGGAGGACATTTGAATTGTAGTGAGTGTGGCTAGGCTAAAATGCATTGCTCCCTACACAGACATTGAAACACACACAAAACATCCACAACTGATATGTGTGGGTATAGAACCCCTAATAGAGGTCTATAGCACACTACAGCATGAAGCTGTTATAGGATGCACCATGGGGACTACTGGAGTACTCCTTCCCCAAAGCTGTATATCACACATTGGATGACATCAGAAGGATTGCCAAAGTAGGGCATTAGAATTGTAGTGAGTGTGGCTAGGCTAAAATGCATTGCTCCCTACACAGACATTGAAGCACAAACAAAACATCCACAACCAACATGTGTGGGTATAGAACCCCTAACAAAGGTCTATATCACACTACAGCATGAAGCTGTTATAGGGTGCACCACAGAGTTTACTAGAGAAATCCTTCACCAAAGGTGTATTTCACAGTGGATGACATCAGCCGGATTGCCAAAGTAGGGCATTTGAATTGTAGTGAGTGTGGCTAGGCTAAAATGTATTTTTCCCTACACAGACATTGAAACACACACAAAACATCCACAACCAACATGTGTTGGTATAGAACCCCTAACAGAGGTCTATATCACACTACAGCATGACGCTGTTATAGGATGCACCACAGTGATTACTTGAGAACTTTTTCCCCAAATGTGTATTTCACAGTGAATGACATCAGCAGGATTGCCAAAGTAGGACATTTGAAATGTACTGAGTGTGACTAGCCTAAAACGCATTGCTCCCTACACAGACATTGAAACACACACAAAACATCCAGAACTGCTATGGGTGAGAATAGAACCCTACCAAAGTTCTATATCACACAACAGCAGTACACAGTTATGGCACATACTACAAAGATTACTGGGCTACATCCTTCCCAGAGGTGTATTTCTAGGTGGATGACATCAGCAGCCTTACCAAAGTAGAGCATTCAAATTGTTTGGAGTGTGATTACCCTAAAAAGCATTGCTCTCTATACAGACAGAATCAGACGGACAGACACACACTTGCCAAGTCTGGGATTATAACTCCTACCTAACTAATTTATCATACTATAACAGTACACAGTTATAGGATGTGCTATAGAGATTACTGTGCTGCGACCTTCCCAGAGGTGTATTTCTAGGTGGATGACAGCAGCAGCCTTGCAAAAGTAGAGCATTTGAATTGTAGGGAGAGTGACTACCCTAAAAAGCATTGCTCTCTACACAGACAGAATCAGACAAACACACACACACTTGCCAAGTCTGGGATTGGAACTCCTACCTAACTATTTTATCACACTACAGCAGTACGCAGTTATGGTACACGCTATGGAGATTACTGGGCTACAACCTTCCCAGAGATGTATTTCTAGGTGGATGACATCAGCAGCCTTACCAAAGTAGAGCATTTCAATTGTAGGGAGTGTGACTACCCTAAAAAGCATTGCTCGCTACACAGACACACACGCACAGTTGCCATGTCTGGGATTGGAACTCCTATCGAACTAGTTTATCACACTACAGCAGTATGCAGTTATGGGATGCACAATGGAGATTACTGGGCTACATCTTTCCCAAAGGTGTATTTCACAGTGGATGACCTCAGCAGGCTTGTCATAGTAGGGCTATGGGGAGGGCAATGTGTGTGTATGGGCCATAGCCCATTCATCTAGAGGTTGACATGCCACATGCAGGCACACACAAGGTCATATTTCACAGGTACGTGTATACAGCTGCTAGATGACTACTTCCTTGTACAGTCATGTTGCAGAGCTAGCACATGCACCACATAGTCTGTAATGCTGACAGATACCGGTGGCTAGTATCTGCAGTGAGTGACATCTGAACCTCATGTGGTTGTGGCCCTTTGGCTGTGTGCTGGGTGGGACAGGCCTGGATGGCTGCTTGTCACAGTCACCCTCTTCCACACATCTATGTATGTCTACCTTTGGCTTATTATAGTGTGTTGTCCTTACATATATGTCTGTATTCCTACCCACTGTTTGTGCAAAGCATGAGTGATGCATACTGAGGAGTGTCTGCACTAACATCTGCGACTGCCAGATATGTCTGGTCCACTGGTGTTTGCAGACATGGCCTTCATGTGTTTAAGTGTGTGAGCATGCCCAGTATGACCTTTCAGTATGTTGTTGACTGATATTGCCTTCATTTCTCTAAGTGTTTGAGCATACCCAGTATGCCCGTCTGTATTGAATGTGTGGATCGAGTCCAGGTAGTTTGTACTGCAGTGCTGACCTTTGTGTTGTACACCTACAGGTAGCATGCTGTTTCTGCAGGGTATCCATCGATCATTTGGCATTGACTGTTACTACATTTCTGCATAGGATGGGGGGGGGGCACACCTGACTATTTCTACATTTCTACACAGGATTGGGGGGGCACACCTGACTGTTACTACATTTCCAGATAGGATGGGGGGCACACCTGACTATTTCTACATTTCTACACAGGATTGGGGGGCACATGTGACTGTCATTACATTACTACGTAGGATGGGGGTGCACACCTGACTATTTCTACATTTCTGCACAGGATTGGGGAGGGCACACCTGACTGTTATTACATTACTACGTAGAATGGGGGGGGCACACCTGACTATTTCTACATTTCTGCACAGGATTGAGGAGGGCACACCTGACTGTTATTACATTACTACTTAGAATGGGGGGCACACCTGACTATTTCTACATTTTTACACAGGATTGGGGGGGCACACCTGACACTTGTACACATTTGCTATGACTGTACTGGTATGTCAGGTACTTCATTTCATTCTGTATTCTAACCTATCATGCTGACTAGAGGCATATCAGTGTACTACAGGTCTTAGCTTTGGTTGCCCTACATATTAGTGTCTGACTTCCTACCCTTCAGAACTAACATCCCACTGCCTGACCTGCTGTAGTCTGTCATGTAGGCCTGGGGGGGGAGGTCATCCATAGCCATCATTCAGAGGCCATAGCACAGGCTCTGTTTGGGTTTGTCTACACCTGTCCTGTGGGCTGAGACTGTTGTTGGGTATGTGAACCTCCCTGACTGGCATGTGTGAGTCATATGGACACACATGTCACCCAGCACACTTCCTGCAGTGGGTTTTGTCACCCTGTGTAGTACTGACTACTATGGTGACTCCAGTATGTGTTACAGATGTCATGGTGCCACTATGGGTGTCTACTTTCTGCTGCCATAACATTCAGCCACCCAGTTCCCTTGCATGCTTACATCCATACCATAGATAAAGGTAACGACACATTCTACTCCATTTGGAAATTGGTTGGTTGATTGACTTACTTTGTCGGTGTGCCAGGATTGTGGATGGTGCTGGACAGCTGCCTATGTCAGATGCACATAGTGCACTCCCTATACATGGTTGAGCACAGGTAGTATCATGCTTGGCATCCCTTTTACTGTATGTGCGAGTCAGAGAGAGGTGTCATTCCCTGGGTCTCTACTGTGTCAGTGTATGGGCTATGCTTTGTCTCTTTGCTGTGGCCTCGGCATACTGGGCATGCCTCCATCTGCCTATTGGGGCAGGCTCAGGTTGTTCCTCCACCGAGTAACTCTGTGCCTGTGCAGGCCTTGGCATTGGTGGGGGGCTGTGTGGCCCTGCCCCATGTTGTTCCTGCTGCAGCTGTTTCCACGGGATCATATTGTATAGCATGGCACATACCATAACAATTTGGGTACATGTAGGTGGTGAGTACTGCAAGGCTCCACCGAATGTGTCCAGACACTGGAACCATGACCTGAGCATCCAAAACACAAGCTCTATTATAAGTCTGGTCTGTGCATGTGCCTCATTATGGCGTTCTTGTTCAGGGGTGTGTGTATTTCTGATGGGTGTCATCAGCCACAGCTCCATTGTGTAACCAGCATCCCCCACTAGGTGACCGTAGGGGATGTCCCCATTGGCAAATCTCTGGTACAGTTGTATCAGACGCCAAATGTGGGAATCATGATAGCTTCCAGGGCAGCCAGCACGCACATTCATTATAATGCCCTGGGCATCACAGACAACCTAGCAGTTGAATGAGGGGATGCCTCTGCGGTTGATGTAGGCCTACCCTGATCACCGGGTGGTACTTTGATGCATATGTGCATGCAGTCTATAGCACCCACTACCTCAGGGTATTCTGCTATCTGGTGGAAGAGATGCATATTGCTGGCCAACACCTTACAGATGTTGAGGAAATATACGTGCTCACTGGCATGTGCTGACATGGCATCCAGGAACTTGTGGAATACTCTGGATGATGATGCCTGTGAGATCCTCATGATATCCCCAGTTGAGCTTTGGGAGGTACCTGTGGCTAGTATTCCTAAGCCTACACAAACCTTGGTATCCACTGGAATGGGTTCCCCTCAGTCAGTTTGGTGTGTCAGGCATGGCCGGCACAGCTCAACAATTTGCTGTAAGAGGTCCCTGTCCACCCTGTAGCGCTCCACTATCTCCAGCTCATGTAGCCCCTGGTAGGTTACCCTGGGTCTGCACACTCTTCTCCATCTCCTCACTGTGGGTTGATCGGCAGCATTCACATCCTCACCACCCTCAGCCTCTTGCACATGTTGTTCTATGTTGCCTGCTGCAGCCCCTCTCATTTTGTAGGTTTGTTTGTTAAAAGTTCCCTGCTTTTATACTCCGGTGGTGTAGAGTGTGGGAAAAACCAGAAGGGAAGGTGTTTGCATAGTTTATAGTAGTGTTCTGGGCTGGGCTGGGCTGGTCTGCTGCCTGTGTAATTGGCTGATTCTGATACATTTCACCAGCCAGCTATGCTAGTTTACCTTGATTACATTCCTACTGTTGTTTTCCCTTCCCACTGCCTTCCTGTTTAAGCCCGGGGGTGCGCCACACGAACAGAATGCTCAAATGTGCACAGTGCTGCTATTTCCTGGCTTAACTTTTTTCTTCTTCCTTTAAAACCCAGTGCATGGCAAGCACACCCACTTAGGCAATGTAAAGAGTGGTAGGCAGATTCAGACACACCCCCCACCTTAGCTGTGCTAAGCTAGGAGCAAACCCGAGCCACAGGGCTCCAATCCGCTTACAGTATGTGTGACCCCCCCCCCCGATGATGTCAGCTAACTCCTAGGCCTGCACCAAGCTATTCCTACTCTTACACTGTTTGGACCTGACTAGCATGCTGGGGAAAACTGGGATTCACTATCATTCCCCTCATTTGCATAGGATTGCCTGCTAATGCATAGTTACATGTCTCACACTGAGCATCCCCCCTTAGCAACCACTACTCACTGCCCATGTTGTCTTCTGCCTGCCATTGATTTGCATGGCAGAATAGTGATTTTAGTTAGAATGCTTAATTTAGGTTTGTTATTTTATCCCTGATCCCGTTTACACTCCACTGCCCTACGCTTAAACAGCCGAGATTGGCTAAAAAAAAAAAAATGATTTTTTTTTTTTTTTGGCTGTTTGCAATGCCAATGGCCTTATACTTGGCCATTGGCATACTTATTAACTGATATGCAGCCTTTATTTGTAGCTGTCACAGCTCAGTTTTGGATTTTGCTGAAATGTACTCGGTTACTAACCGAGTACATTTCTACAAATTGCACTAGTCCTGCAACGCTGGTTGCAAGCTTCCTGGATTGCAAATTCACCTCATTTGCATGGATTTCTCCTGCAAATGGGATGATTTGTATACAGGGGCTTAGTCCGTGCAGGACTAGTGGAGGGCCGCTCATGCACGCCCCTGCAGGCTGTTCCTGGATTTCACGGCAGACATATTGCCTGCTAGAGCTCCTGCACGCTGTGCAAGGCATAGAGAATCCGGGGGTCTATTTCTGTTTCATTTCTTTTACATACTTTGACATTTAATTTTTCTTTTCTGCTCTTATCTATTCTTGTCCATATAATCTATCAGACTAATATTTTAATTTTTCTTATTTGCCTTAAGTTATCTGAAATTGTACATATTAATATATTTGTGCTCATGCATATCTTTGGCCTAGGATTTGGCTAACATGGGTTTCTGGACCAAACTACCGCTCTTGGTTAACAAATAAAAAAATAAAATAGAGAAAGTAGCCAATTTCACTTCTTCTGGAGTCAAATAAACAAGGTAAAGGCTTATTGTATGAATATGTTTTTATAGACAAATTCTTTTCTTTAAAAGTTAATTGAGAAAATACATTTCTAGCGTATGATTTTAGAAGCAATCAGCATAACATTTGAATATGCACATTTTTGTTAAGCATTCTGAAATGGTTCAGGTTTACTTAATGGTTTACAATTAAGTGTTTTTGCAAGAAAAGTTTTGTTGTGTTGGCGGTTTTATGACTTATTTTGATCATTCAGTCATAAAAACTTGAGTCTAAATATTATGGTTACAGTAAAATAAAATTACCATACCTTAGACTGCATAAAGGTGTCTGCATATGATGTTTGTTTTGCAGTTATTATTTTGTAGTTGTTCTTCCTATGCTCTTATTGTCTAGGCTTCTTTATAAGTGAGGCGCTCATAAATGTATATGTATTTTCATTGATTCTGTTCATAAATTCTTCTACTTGTCTACTACTTTTTTTTCTCAGTAAAATGTAGGCTGAGGTCCAGATAGAAGTTTTTGCCTTCCATCTGGACCTATGTTCCCTTTGTCCCCTTTGTTCCCCTTCATCTTTACCCCAATATAGCTCTCATCCCTAAAACCCTCCTTTGATAGTCATCTCAGCTAATAACACTAAAACTGAAATTGTCCCACATATTAAGCTGCTTGGCATCTACATTGACAATAGCTTAAAGTTTGACTACTACATCCAACATACAGTAAAGAATACTCACCACAAATTGAGTTCCCTATACACAGCCAAACATTTCCTCACTGACCAAACCAGAAAACACTTAATCTGTATCCTACTACTCAACACTTCTTTACTTGGGGCCTATTTTCATCAATGTATACATCTCTCAGCTCTGAAAGCTTGAACAATGGTATCACAAAGTAACAATGTTTGCAGTAAGTTACCCACAAAAATCCCACCACAGTGTAGCACTCAAAGAACTAAACTGTGTCAAACTACCCCACTTAGTATCTTGCTCTCAACTTGCGACTACTAATAACCTCATTTATAAATCTACAAATGGTCCATCTCTGCCAACTCTAATCCAGCCATACAAACCAAACAGACCCCCTTCTCTCAGCCTAAATGCTGTTCCTCCACATCACTAAATCCAGATATTCAGCTGGTGACAGTCAGTTCTCAAAATATGTTACCAAAACATGGAACACCATATCTATCTCTATAAAAATAGAACATCTGAGACATTTTAAACAGAAGCTAAAGTCACAGCTGCAGAATCTCTGGCTCTGCCCCTTTGGTTATTATCCCTAGACTAAACCATAATTCCATACTTCTTCCTGCACTTCAGCTACTTCCCTTTCATCTCTTTCTTATAGCCCTTTTTCTTTACACTCTCACCCACCAGCCATAACTGACTACTACCACCCACACTTTCCAACTCACTTCATCTTTTGGTCCACTGAAATTTACGTCTGTATATTGAATTGTGCTCATCATCTTCCTTTGCTCAAAACAATAATCTGTATCTCTGCCTTACTGTACTCTCTGCAGTGACTCCATTACTATGTAGACTGTTCAATATACTATAGAATGGCTTTTCTATACCATGTATAAACTTTTACAAATGTCTTTATTCATTATGCTGTCTGTACCAAATGCTGTTTTTTCTGCTCTACGTATAAATCTTCAGTATGTATAATTTGAAGATTTTTCCCCAGGCCTCCACTGAAAAAGGTTTGCCTTATTAAATGACTCCTATATTGCTCCTATCCTGTAATTTTACTGAATCCTGGATTCTATCTTATGGATCCTCCCTGTAGCTTGAACGCCCTTTCACTGTAAGAGCATAACATTCTATACACAATATTCTTTCTGAAAAAGATCTACAGAATGACTTTTTTTGCTTTCATTTCTCTTTCCCTGATCATCAGGTCCTGCTTTCCAGGTATTCTATTCACTTATTAATTCCCCTGGGTAAGAACCCTTTGGAGTTTACTTCTGTTCCTTGGGGTGAAAATTGAGGAAATCAAGAGTGGGAGCCATCATCGATATGGTGGGAGAGCAGGGATTATCAATAAGCCCTACCTTTTATGCACATGCCTACTTATATCCAATGGTTTGCTGATTTTAATTCCTTAAGTTCTTCACATCCAGGAACTCCAACAGCCTTTCTCACATTAATATATCCATTGTTTTTCCAGTTACTGAGGTGGGGCTTATATGCTTGCAGCTACCAGACTCCATTCTAGTATCCCCATTGTGTAATGAGAGCTCTACAGCTTCCGTTATTTTCAATGAAACCTCACTGTTGTCATCTGACTGGTTTACGAGTTTTAGCAGGGTGTCTGCCAACAGTCCTGACAAGTTCCTTAGGATATTACTTGGATATTGCGAAGTGTTCCATCTGGACCTTCTGTGTTCTGTTCCCTAAGTTCCTTGAGCATATCTTCTTTGGCTTCCCTTTGCAATATAACATCAGATAATGTCAAATCTCTAACTCTTCACCGTTGAATTCTGTCTGCTTCTCCATCTGTCCCTTTCATGAAGACAGGCAAAATAATTTAGCGAGAATGTTTTTATATATATATATATATATATATATATATATATATATATATATATATATATATATATATATACTACACACACACACACACACACACACATATATATATATATATATATATATATATATATATATATATAGAGAGAGAGAGAGAGAGAGAGATGGCTAATCGGCATTCTTCTCTATATTATCTTTCATCATTTTTCATTCTCTGATGTTCTGCCTGAATATTTATTTCCTTATAGATAGTTCAAATTTATTTAAGTGCTTTAATCCGCAGCACTACACGTTTTAAACTTATAATAAACAGTAACACGTTTGAAACATAGAAAAAAAAATCATTTTATTTGATGTTAACATAAATAATAAATATAAAATCAAATATTAAAATCTTAACTGTTAATGAGACTGATAGGCGATTTAAGCCTGAAGTAAGAAAGATTAACTTAAATGTTGTGTGACTCTGACACTGGTTATATTAAGTAAAGGGGTACAGGAGGAAAGTCGCACTTAGTGGTATGGGGCTTGCTCCATTAAAAAATACATTTGTCTTAAGCCCGTGTCTTCTTAGATTAAGACTATAAACTGAAAAAATGAAATAGATTATATTGTCCAAAAAAACACATTCCTGGTTCAGTTTCCATGTAATATACCTCTTCAGGTCCAAATCATCCTTCCCCTCTAAGTTTGAATGCCAGACCCAGTGCCTAACAAATTAATACATCTTTAAATATCAGAGCAACAAGCAAATACTGTCTTTCCTACAAACAATTTAAAACCCTCCAGGTCTATATCATCACTTCAAGTCCATTTGTAGCTACAAAACACAATCTGAAAGATCAAAAATCACAGATTTGGCTGAACCAGTCACTGACTCAACAGCTTGGCTTGAATGCACATTTCTCAACTCCCCCTGATTTTGTAGAACATCCCTGATTTTGCCTCATATTTTTGGCTTGTTCCTGATATATTTTTTTAATTTTCTGGTAGATCACTGTGGATTACCGTTTGTCATTCATACTAGGTATTAGACTTTCATATTTATTATTCTTCAAAAAACACGTTGATGTAAAACCCGTTGTCTTATTTACTGTTTAAGTGAAATAGATTAATATTTAAAAATTGTCCCTGATTTTTAGCCTTTGTCCCCACATTATTTTGCTCTGTCTTGAATTCTTGAGCAAAGAAGTTGATAGCTATGCTTGAATGCTGTCAAAGATCGAGCTCCATTAAAGTTCATAGCGTGAAAGTAAACATATGGATGTTCCAGTTTCTCCAAGAGAAGAAAACTCAATAACTCACTGCCAGCACCCCCAAGCCTATGCAGTGATTTAAGAGAAACGGACAATGAGGATTAGCTACATAGTCTGTCTGTCTGACTCAGTGATTCTACTTAAGTGTTATAAAGTCTGAAGTCCAGGAAAATTGCATTCAAAAAAGAACACAATCAATTATTTTAAGTCCTTTGTAAACAAAATAATGCCACTGTAACACAAACCTAATGATCCTCTGAATACATAAAAGCAGAAAGGCATGTGTGATACCAATCAGCAAAGTGAAATGGTATAATAAGTCCAGTATTGAAAATCCAGCAGTGTAGCAGATCTAAATATTGGACAATGCAGAGATATCTGGGAGCAAGATAGACATGAGGTACAGGAATCTTTGACCCTTAAAATATTAATTTGGAAACTGTAATTTTATTATATATGTACTAAGTCTGAAACTGTGGTAGCTGGGATATTTTTTTTAATCTGAAGTATAGCAATTTTGCAGTTAGCATTTATTTATACATATCTATATCTATTTATCTATATCTATATCTGTCTATCTATCTATCTATCTATCTGTCTGTCTATCTATATATATATATATATATATATATATATATATATATATATATATACACACACACACACACACACACACACACACACACACACACACACACATATATATATATATATATATCTAATGTATATAACTCTATGTGTATGTGTGTGTATGCACAAACACATACATACATGCAGAGAGATATTGATATAGCTATAGCTATAGCTATAGATATAGATAGATAGGTAGAAGTGGTGTCGGAGCATAGCTTCTCGTATTGAGGGATACAAATGGATTGAAGCTGTCTATAAAAACACTTTAGATTTATACAAGGTTACAATACATTTCAATATTTGCTTCTTATAATGTCACTCACTGGTTTGTGCTCATACTTTTGACGGTCAGATTTCTGCACTGACTTTGTCATGCAGCTACAGCATCCACTGTTGAAATCTTTGCTTCTGTACCACTCTAACATAAAGTTCTGAGAACAAAAATTCATTGACATGAAATGATATCATGAGAGCAGCAATGAAAGGCCCCTAATGTTGTGAACCACTAACATGAAAGTGCAGCAGTATCAAATATCGAAGAACCTGTACAATCGCGCAGCAATGAAAAGCCCCTAATGTTGTGAACCACTAAAATGAAAGTGCAGCAGTATCAAATATCGAAGAACCTGTACAATCGCGCAGCAATGAAAAGCCCCTAATGTTGTGAACCACTAAAATGAAAGTGCAGCAGTATCAAATATCGAAGAACCTGTACAATCGCGCAGCAATGAAAAGCCCCTAATGTTGTGAACCACTAAAATGAAAGTGCAGCAGTATCAAATATCGAAGAAACTGTACAATCGCGCAGCAATGAAAAGCCCCTAATGTTGTGAACCACTAAAATTAAAGTGCAGCAGTATCAAATATCGAAGAACCTGTGCAATCACGCAGCAATGAAAAGCCCTTAATGTTGTGAACCACTAAAATGAAAGTGCAGCAGTATCAAATATCGAAGAACCTGTACAATCGCTCAGCAATGAAAAGCCCCTAATGTTGTGAAAAACTAAAATGAAAGTGCAGCAGTATCAAATATCGAAGAACCTGTACAATCGCACAGGCTGTGACAGCAGGACTGAAAGCTCTTATACTTTAAACAACTAAACAGTTTTTCACCAGCCTTTGTCCAGATTTTCAGTTTCATCAGCTTGAGAGGTGTATGCACATGTACATATGTGTGTTATATATGTATGTCTATATAGCCAATAGTTCACATGCACATCACATATGAATACTGTTTGCCCCAGAAAGATGAAACATCCTTTTGTGCATCAAAAATGTAGGCAGTCAGACACTTTTATTACTGCAGAACTGAGAGAAATTTAGGTTAAAACTATATGACTTTTTGAAATCCCACCCGAAATATCAAATCATGAAACTCATTGCATGAACAGACTGTAAAAGACATTTCATGCCCACACATTACACAGTCCATGTGTGGGTGTCATTCAGTTGATCACATTATCTGTTCATTAAATCTTCTTAAACCATGCATGAGCAATTGAAGGCACGAGGTGCTGAAATTCTGACTCAGGCTGTCAAACGGTGTTTGTTATGTATCTGTGTGAGACTGCAGCATAGTGGGGATTGGGAATAGGCCCTTTCCCTGCTGTTGTGCTGTACTAGAGTTGGTATATGTAATGTTGTGATGTGTGGGATTGTAAAAGGGGTGTGGCTTATCCACTACAAAAACATTTGGTAGGTAATATTGTATTCATAAGTTCGAGTATGTGTTTTAGTGTTTGTCTGTATGTGGTGTTTTCATAGTTTCTTACTAGGCTGTTGACCCTGGGTGATCTTTAGAAGTCTAGACATGCATTCCCATAAGGTTCATAGCCCTTGTAATTTAAATATGAATAACCAAAGGAGGCAGAACATTTATATGTTACCTCTTTTGATAAGGTACAAGAGTGCTTCTCCAGGAATGAATTTGTGGATTCCAATCTATTCGTCCACATTATGTTTGAATAGTGTAATGGAAGTACTTTGCTTTATGTGGAGAGAGAGAGAAAAACGATTACAAAGAAACAGAATATTCTGTGACACATATTCATACTTCCAACATGTTCTATTTATGTGTCAGAAGAGATTAAGATCACTTGAGCTGATGATTATGGCACCATTTGACTTACAATTCAGAGTATGTCTGAGTGGATAGAATCTGTTGAGGTGCTTTATGCCAGGCAAAGGTCACCCTTTAGGAACTTGTATGAAACCAAGAATAGGGACAAATCTTTGAGAGTGTCAGTTTAGTACTTATGATTTAGACCTTACATTTTCTTGGTGAGAAAATGTTGTGGACACTTGAGTTCTGTCAAGTGTTTGGACAGGAATACGCCAGAAGGGACATACTACTCAATGATTGGTCTAACATGTGCTGAATACAAATGAATGATCACATCTCTGGTCCTGGTTGCCATACATTTACTAATAATTTGTGCAATGAAAAAGGACTTTCTTGCAATAATGGACACATGGTGATCAAAGAACAGTTCACTGTCCACACAGGTTCCCAGGCCCCTTACTAATGGATACATTTCAGGGGAGTGATGTCAGTGTGATAACTGCAGGGGATGCAGTGCTTGCTGAAGAATACTGTCATACATTTTTTGGCATTTAGATTTAATCCATGGTTCTGACACCAGTTATTTGTATGGGAAAGGCACTTTTGGAGGATGTTGTTGTCCTTTGAAGTATTAATAATGGCATCTAGTTTACAGTCATCAGCAAACCTAGTGAGCCGTAAGCCCTTAACACTGACTTTTACCTCCAAGAAGTAAATGCTTAAAGGAGTGGTCCAAGGTCAGAGCCCTGTGGTACACTTCTGGTGACAGGTCTTTTGGAGGAGATGGAGCCACCTACTCTAATTTCCTGGGTTTAGTTCGTGAGCTGATTTGCTTTCCATTAAGTTATGTAGGGATTGACAATTAGCTGTGAGAGTTTATTAACAATACCTGAAAGTGGAAAGGTGAAAAACACCTTAGCAAGATCTAGATATATAAACCAACGTGACTGAGCAAACTATTAAAACAAAATAATAGGCTCACGGATGTCACTCAGAAAAGATTTAATTCACCACAAACAAAATAAAATAAAATAGTTACACGTATAATTATAGAATGTAGTACTTAGCGCTTTCACCCTACATAATATAAGGGCATCTTCAGAGTACAAATACTAATTGGAACATACTGCATTTAAATAAAAAAACAGTAACCAAAGTCGTCTTTGATAGGTTGTACAGTTAACAAAGAACCATCAGTAATTTAAAAAAATATATACCTAATTTAAGTATATATCACAGTGTTTGTGTATAAAACAATTTGTCAACTAATGTAAACATATATATCTGATTGTCATAACATGTATTACCTCACTACACCTAAAGTATTCACTCAACCTATAAAAATAATAATAATATTAAAATTCAATAAAGCATGTTTGTAAGTATATACGTAGATATAACCAGAGAAGGAAACAGACAAAGAGGTTTCACCATTCATATAGTACTGTAAAAAGTTAAAAATTAAAATGGTAAAATATATGTATATATATATGTATACATATGTATTACTAAACAGAGATGTATTTGTAATAAACTAAATAGCATAAACTAAATAGCATAAACTGAATAGCAATTTCAACAAGCTTGTCTTCAGTAACCCTAATTCATATATATCTTACAGAATTAATAATAATATATGTGTATAATAGTATAAATAATTAAATAAATAATTACAAATGTAAATATGAGCTATTATAATAAATATTACTTGTATAAAAAACTAAAAATAGGTTTAAAAATGTCTATGTTCATGTTTATAAAACCCATGTACTGTGTTGTGATGTGTTAACTTGTTATTGTATCAAATAACTTGAGATTTTAATTTTACAATACTAGATATAGAAATGTGATCATTAATGCCTGGAAATGTACCTGCATTTAGTCTCAACTGCCAAATACATTCTTTGGCTTCCAATAAAACATTAAAGTCACCACCTTTGTAAGTTTCTGTAGAAATTCTATCTATAACAAAGAATATGAATCTCTTGAAGTTGTGACATTTAGTACTATGAACATATAAGGAATTCACAATTCTTTTGTTTTTTATGTCCCTATTGTGTTCCATTACACGCTCCTTTAATTTCCTTATAGTTTTGCCCACATAGAATGCTGGGCATGATGTACATGAAGCTAAATAAATCACCATTTTTGTGTTGCAGTTACAGTGTCCAGCACATCTAATGGATCTTCCATAACCATGAACCATAACATATGGTCCATCATTTATAAACTTGCAACATTTGCAAAACCCACATTTGTTCATTTTAGACAAATTAAATGTGTTGTCACTACTATTGTGTTCCATGTACTATTTTAAATTCATGCCTTGGCTAAAACTAATCCTAGGAACAGATCCTATCGTAAGGTAAAACTCTTCCTTATTGTTAAAAACACTAATCCAACAGTCTTTCAATATTTTGACAATACCTTGTGATTGTTCATTGTACGGTAGTACAAAGGCATCCCTTCTATTAATGCCTAGATTGTCATCCTGACTGTTGTATAGACCATGCTTAATAATGGGTCTAAATGTGGTGTACCTTTTCTTTGTAACTTCTTCTTTTAACTGTTGTAATAAAAAATTGGGGTATCCCCTATCCAAAAACATATTAGTAAGGACCTCAAGTTCAAGTTCAAATCTATCATCCTCACTCACTATTCGAGATAGTCTCACCATTTGTCCCTTCACAAGGTTTTTCTTTTGAAAGTGTGGGTGACAACTACTATAGTGTAGGAAGGAGTTTGAATAAGTTTTTTTCCTAAAAATGTTGGATTCTAATATACCATTCTTATCATAAAAAAGAACATCTAAAAACTCACATGTTATGCCCTGTATATGACTTGTAAATCTTAAGAACGGTGATGTAGTCTCTAAAAATATAATAAATTCATCGAGCTCTTCCAAGGATCCCTTCCAAAACAAGATGATGTCATCCAGGTGTCTAGCATAGAATGTGATGTTACACCAATAGTTAGATGTAAAAATGTGGTTAGTTTCCCACTGAGCCAGAACTAGATTGGCATATATGGGTGCACATCTTGCACCCATTGCTACACCTGTCAACTGTTTGTAATATTCTCCTTCCATGTACATGTAATTGTTTAATAAAACCATTTCCATAAGTTCTACTAACAATTTTTGTTTTATTATATGTAAACCACTGTACTTCTCTAGTGTAGCGTCAAACATTTCCAGTCCTAGATCATGTGGGATCACAGAAAACAAATTTATAACATCTATGGTAACCATAATAATATTATCCTTATAGTGTTCATTGTTGTAAAGCCTCACCATATCAATACAGTGCCACGAATCCTTGATAATATGTGAAAATGAGTTTAGAATACCTTTACAATTAAAATCAATATACTTGGCTACTGCTTCTAGTTTAGACCCCTTTGCTGAAACTATCGGTCTAAAAGGGGGGTTGTTGGTATCCTTGTGTGTTTTTGGAATACCAAAAACAGAAGGTGTTATTGGATGCTCTACTGTAAAGTAATCATATTCATCTTTATCAATGATTCCTTCCAACATGTAATCTAATAATATCCAGTCTATCTTAGTGTAGGCTCGATTCATCTCGTATTTGGATACTTTCCCATAGGTGTCATCATCATTCAGTAAATCTGTCATTCTGTTTATATAATCTGTCTCAGTCATGATGACAACTCCACTACCTTTGTCTGGTTTCATCACTCTATATTTTTTCTTTGTACTCAATTCTTTTAAACAAAATCTTTCAGCTTGGGTGAGATTGTCATCCATTACTACATGTTTTTTCAACTCTCTCCGTAGTTGTGTCTCACATAACATCTCAAAAATCTGTATCATGGGGTTCTGGGGTGGAATAAAAGTACTGCTTCTTTTTAAGGTAAAACTTTGTGTGTCTGGTTCAATTCTTTTGACTTGGTTGGAAAAGAACATCTTCAAATTAAGCAACCTTGTGTAAACCTTAAAATTAATAAGAATTTTACCTATGTCATATTTAAAATTTGGGACAAATGTAAAACCTCTCTTGAATAAGGAGACATATTCAGTACCAAAATGTGTTCCTGTGTAGTTGTATAAGGTAAAACCATCTACATTGACAATAAAAGATTCAGTTGTCATTTCTTCTAAACAATTTAAATCTCCAGGGGGATATAATGTGTCTAATGTCAAGTTAGAGGTGTCCCCATTCTCGCTTGTGACCTCAAATGGTGTTATCATATCTGTTCCTTCAGGACTGATTACATTACAAGGAATAATTAATTCATTTAATACATCATTGTTTAGTGATACTGTTGATTCTTTCTGTTTGTTTGGAAGTTCCTGTATTGTGTTGTATATCTTGGTGGTCCCTGATACCGGTCGCGTAACCTCTCGGACCTCCTCAATACAGGTTCCTCTAAAAAAACATTGTCAAACTCAGGGTCCACTACACTTCTCTTTCTATTGTCCTGATTTCTATCAACATTGTACCCGTCTCTATCAAGTCCAGTGTCTTTAACAAATTCATCTGCATCTGGATATTGCTTTTGTTTTAAATTCTTGAATTCTTTAAAGTGTGAGTAAACCTGTTTGTTGTTGTAATCATAACCATCTCTTAACAGTTTCTTGTTCTTATACTCTAAACCTCTCATAACAAATTTATCCATGTTGTTGAGAATACTGTCTAAACGATGTTTATTAACTTCAAACAGCAAGTCCTTCCTTATACTCTTGTCTAAATCTGTTAAAACTAAATTCAATTTGTTTAATTTAATGTTATTGTTCCTTATGATTAAATGCAATAATTCCAAACCAGTTTTATCAAATAATTTAAACAATTCATCACACAATTCATTATCTAGTTCAAAACCAAATGGCAGTTTAAAAATTCTTAGTCCTTTTGGAACTTGTTCAAGTTCTATAGATCTCTCTAAAAAAGCATTGTCCATCTGTAACGTTTTGAACTGCTTTAGTGTCTTTTCAAAATCGGAGAACTGCTGATTCAAACTGCCCATGTCTTTAATGTTAGATTTAACCACTGTTGCAAAACTCGAGCTTGTAAAATATCTTTTAAGTTAGTGTAACATTTAGTATTATTGAACAGTACCTTGTTGCCATCTCCAGCGTTCAACACAGGGTTCGAAGGTGGAATAACTAACTTTGGATTTCTAGGACTATTTCTAGTGCTACTGTTGTTTCCAACTCCAATAGAACCAGGTGAACAATGACTAGCCGACGGATGCGTTGGTGAAGCACCAGGCGTTGAGTGCAGCGTGTAAATTTGCTCCTGTGTCTCCGTTAAGGTAACGTTACATTCTTGTTGTTTGTTACCACATAAATCCTTAACAGCTAGCAGCAAGCGCTGCGTGGCTTCTAAATGCTGTATAAGCAACTGCTCCATAGAAATTTCAGCCAAAAAACAACGGTGTAGTGAGAAATCAAACAGTAAATCCAAACGTGTTGTTTTTGAATCTGACCAGTAAATCCAACGTAATGTATGTGGATCAAGAAACCTTCACCAAGCAGATGATCCTGAGCCCTTGTAAAACTCGTAAACCAACGTGACTGAGCAAACTATTAAAACAAAATAATAGGCTCACGGATGTCACTCAGAAAAGATTTAATTCACCACAAACAAAATAAAATAAAATAGTTACACGTATAATTATAGAATGTAGTACTTAGCGCTTTCACCCTACATAACATAAGGGCATCTTCAGAGTACAAATACTAATTGGAACATACTGCATTTAAATAAAAAAAAAACAGTAACCAAAGTCGTCTTTGATAGGTTGTACAGTTAACAAAGAACCATCAGTAATTTAAAAAAATATATACCTAATTTAAGTATATATCACAGTGTTTGTGTATAAAACAATTTGTCAACTAATGTAAACATATATATCTGATTGTCATAACATGTATTACCTCACTACACCTAAAGTATTCACTCAGCCTATAAAAATAATAATAATAATATTAAAATTCAATAAAGCATGTTTGTAAGTATATACGTAAATATAACCAGAGAAGGAAACAGACAAAGAGGTTTCACCATTCATATAATAGTTCATATTTACATTTGTAATTATTTATTTAATTATTTATACTATTATACACATATATTATTATTAATTCTGTAAGATATATATGAATTAGGATTACTGAAGACAAGCTTGTTGAAATTGCTATTCAGTTTATGCTATTTAGTTTATGCTATTTAGTTTATTATAAATACATCTCTGTTTAGTAATACATATGTATACATATATATACATATATTTTAACATTTTAATTTTTAACTTTTTACAGTACTATATGAATATATAAGGGGTATTGTGATATTTATGAATATGGAAACACCACCACATTTGGAGCTTTGGTCCAAGTTCTGGGGCCGAAAGGTGTGGAATGAGTTATAGCCTGGAAGTGCAGGGGTGCTTTCTGCTGCCTTGAACCAGGTCTTTGTTATGACACAAATGTCAATGTTCTCCACTTTAAGGAGTGCTTCGAATGAGTGCATTTTGAGATTTAGACTTCTAGCGTTGAGCAGCATGACCCTCAGATTGTATTTGTTTGTAGCTGTTATGATAGTAATTTGGTCTTTGGAACACCGCCTAAAAATGGCACTATAGGGGTGGCAAGAGCCTTGGACAGTATCCGGAAGCCCAGGGGTGACAGATGCATGCCATCTTTGGCAAAACATTGAGGTCTGTCAATCATGTCATCCCAGGCAGACAGATACTGGATCCCCTTAGAATGACACCAGAAACTAGCCAATTGTTGAAATCAATCATTTTCTGCTTGTACTGTGGTATCATTCTAGGTAATGATAGGATGCTGCTCAGGGCTAGGGTCATACCGGCCTGGACTACATAATCTGAGAGATCCTCCATGTCTCTTTTCATGTAGTCCAGGAAGGCACTTCTCAGGTCATTCACACCCACACGTACAATGACAGAGTCATATTTGTACCTGTTGTTGAGGGACCTGAGGGCATGTGTTATGTGGTGGATCCTGGCACATGATAGGCAGATGACTGTTACTTTCTCCTTATTCAGCCTAGTTAGTGGGACATCAGTGTGCCTCACTATTGAGTCACCTATGACTAGTGTTTTGGGCATGCTGTTTTGCCTTAGGGGCTTTGGTTGAGTGGCACACTGTTTAGGAGAGTTATGTGTCTCATGATTAGTGTTGTGTTGTGGTGGTTGAGTGCATTTCTGCCTTGGAGGTCTCTGCTGTTTGGGTAGATTTTTATTGACAGCCTCCGTGAAGGTGGGTGTGTGGTTTCTGTTTTTATGTGAAGGCAGTGCTGGCGTGTGTTCTGGAGGACTGTGTGTTCCATGTGGTGTGGTGCAAGTGTTGACCTTCTCCTCTTGACCAGCTATTCTGGTCTTGGCTGGAGAGTGTGTGTTTCTAATTTTGCTATACAAGTGCATCTCTCACAAGTCTGAGTGTTGGGAGGTATGGGGATAGGGTTGTCAGTGTGCATGAGGCAGTTGCTAAATTGCCTCAGGATGCCCAAGTTCACCAGGTTAATAGGAGAAAGCACAGGAAACTGATCTTTAGACATGCCTGGAGGGGTGGCCATTAATAATAAGTATTGGACCTGTTCCCTTGTAGAATGTTTAGTGTTGGTAGCACTTTTGTGTGCTACAATAATTGCTACAAGAAGTCTGGTGAAGTGCTAGACTAATAAGCTAGTAAAAGTGCAGGAGAGGAGAGAACTGGTAGATCGAAGGAAAAAAATTAAGAGCAGACTCTGGCACTGCTCAGAAGCTTACAAACAGTCCTGGATACAGCAAATCTGTATCTGGACTAGACTAGTTACAGGAAAGGCAGGAAACAAGCATAGAATTTAGAATTTTTTTTACAGAAAAACAGCTAAAACAGCACTAAAAACAATTCAAGTGCAGTGCAAGCTAGCACAATTGAGTGTGTAGCAGTATTAAAGCAAATACAGTTTAAATAAATACAATTTATTAAAAATGTATTCTGAACTGAATTCAGTTATTGTTTTATTCAACTCTGAACAGTTAAAAAGTGCCAAAAATATACTTAGCTGAGAAGCACACTCAGTCAGAACACAGGGAGATTCTATCAAAGTGGAAAGGAAGAAAGGAGGAGCATAAGATAATTCAAGGTTAAGAAACTAAGTGGGTTGACCTTCTCAAATGTTCTCTCTGCATTAGGTAGAATGAGCTAATGACACTAGACTGGGAGGAGTGTCCCAGATCAAATTTACAGTAGGGGTTGGCAACTACAAAGCAACCAAGTATAAGAACAGGATATCAATAGGGAGGGAGGGTGGTAAACTAAATCAGTTATATGATACACTCCTTGGCAGGAAATCAGAACAAACACAAACAGATGGAGATTTCTTGGTGTGTGTTCCAGTGTGCCTTGTGGATTTAACAAACAGATGTTTAACAAATGGAGAAAACGTAAAGTTAATACCTCACACACAGTGAAACTAGCTAGAAAAGATTTACAAACAGTGTGACAGTAAAAACCTTATTTATCAGGCCCTGTGAGGCAGACAATTTTAGTACAACCGTGCAGATTAGTTTATAGCTATACAATACAGTAAAAAGTATGCAGCAGACAATAAAAGTGCTATAAATATCTATAATAAGCAATAACTAGTAAAAATAAGCAGAAAACAGGATACTTAATGTTATATATCACAGATCAGAATTTTGCTCAGTGCCTTTCCTCAGATTAGCTCAGTTTGAAATGGCAGAAACACTCACAAGGTAGCTTCTTAAGTAACAGAAAGTTGAAACCTGAAACTACTTTCAAAAAAAGCTCGAAAGAACCAATGAAGTGCTTACTCCCAGCCATAGTCCAGGTAACCCCAATTAACCAATGAACATAAACACTACATTCTCACTGAAATGCAAAATGGCTTTTGCTAAACTAAGATGGCCTGGAACATGTGCTCAGACACACAGCCTCTGCAAACAAATAACTAGGCCCAGAACACAAGCCTGAATATGGACAATGCTACAGCTACTACCTACACTACTTAGGCAGAAAAATATTACAGAAATGTTTATCACAGCAAAAAAACAGCAGTGATCCTTTAAATTAAAATTTTAAACAGATAAAGGAGCAAGGAGGCTTTAGAGAATTCTTTTAATTGCAAACAAATCAGTTATATGATACATTCCTTGGCAGGAAATCAGAACAAACACAAACAGATGTTTAACAAATGGAGAAGATTTCCAGTTAATACCTCACACACAGTGAAACTAGCTAGAAAAGATTTACAAACAGTGTGACAGTAAAAACTTTATTTATCAGGCCCTGTGAGGCAGACAATTTTAGTACAACCGTGCAGATTAGTTTATAGCTATAAAATACAGTAAAAAGTATGCAGCAGATAATAAAAGTGCTATAAATATCTACAATAAGCAATATGTATGTATGTGTATATATATATATATATATATATATATATATATATATATATATATATATATGGGTCTACTTTCGTTCATTGAAAGTTCACCCTACTGAATCTCAAGAAGCCAACTCCTTTTCAGCGAAAGTGACATAACTTTGTCTTGCAGAAATTTGAACTCAATGGGAAATCAAAAGAAATGTAATGCTATTAAAATATTTCTTGCAAGATCGTCATCCCCTGGTATTCCTTGATGCATCTGTGGGAGGGGAGGCTGTAACCCCCAGACACGACTAACTATATATACAAGCTCTGTGGCTATTGTACCTTGGAGTAAGGGGAACTTTCCAAGATACGCAGTCTCAAAATTAGTATACAACAGGTCTATATTGTTAGACCAAAAGATCAGAAGTGCGAATGTATGTACAGCGACACATTAAGGTCAATGTACATACAGAGCGAAACACCTAAAGGGCGAAAACCAGAACACTGAACATGTTTCTTAACGAGCGGTGGTGGGGATAAGGAAATATATCCTTTTCCCCACTGTAGTGCAGTCTTGGAGTTGGTATATTTAAGTAGGGGTGTGTGTAGGGCAAAGCCCCCCACTTGGGGCATGCAGGGGGGGCTTGCCCCCCTGCAAAAGCTGATTAATTTAATATTTTAGCTTAAATTTTACTTACCTGTGTGGCACATTCTGACGATGAAACACGTTTGGCGTTCCGGTTTTCGCCCTTTAGGTGTTTCGCTCTGTATGTACATCGACCTTTATGTGTCGATGTACATACATTCGTTATTTAGTCCTTTCGGGGTTTTAATATAGACCCGTGTGCAACATGCCTTAGCTGCACTCCAGGGTTCACAATTCAGAGTGTTAAAATTCTCTGCGACAACCTTATGCCTTGCTAGAGTAACAATACTTTAAGGCATTTTGATTTAGATGCTGCACACACATAAGCACTAAAAGAGGAATTATACCATGACATGTGCATGCCTAAAACTATGATTTTTTTCTCATTGTAATGGCATTAAAATTACGTTTTTGTGGGGGGCTTCATACCCCATTACATCCATTGTGGAAAGTATGCCCCTACATCCCTGCCACTACATTGAGATCATTACTGCAAGGTACTTTATCCTCTAACTTAGTATATATCAGAATATCTAAACAAGTATAAACAATCTAGCACAAGCGATCTAAACACATCTTCAGGTAACCCAACATAACCCTCAGAACAGAAAAAAAAACAGAAAAAATGTTTTTGCAGGTAAACAATTTTCCCCCTGCACCCCCGCCCCACAAACTTATATATAACAACTCCAAAATTGCACTACAGTGAAAGAAAGGGAAAACAATGGAAATGCAATACTAGCTCATAGATAGATAGATAGATAGATAGATAGATAGATAGATAGATAGATACGGGGTCATTTCTAAATCTCGAAAGCTCAAAATACTGAAAACTCAATATACTGAATCTCATAATATCGAAAAACATATAGGACACCAACACTTACTATATTGCAGCAGAAATACATACAGAAACAAAGACAAACCATATTAGTCTACTCCAACTATAAGCAGGGGGCAAGACCCACTGTGTATCCCCACACCCCCCACACTTAAATATATCAACTCCGAGATTGCACTTCACTACACTAAGATGAGTTATGTTGTACATTAAAAGGGAACATGACTAAGGTTACAACAGGCAGTCATGAAGCATGTAATGGTATGTTTGCCATTTTTTTCTGTGAAGTGCGATCTCGGAGTTGATATATTTAAGTAGCAGGGGGTGTGGGGGGAGGCACAGCCCCCCACATGGGGTGTGCAGGGGGGCTTGCCCCTCTGGTTATAGTTGTAGAAGAGTAATATGTTTCTGTATATATTTCTGCTGCAATATAGTAAGTGTTGGTGTCCTGTATGTTTTTCGATATTATGAGATTTAGTATTATGAGTCTTCAGTATTTTGAGCTTTTGAGATTTTGAGTTCAATATTTTGAGATTTGGGATTTTGAGCTTTAGAAGTGAACCCATATATATTCAGAATGTTCTGAAGAAGTTCATTAACATTAAAAGAAAGAAAGCACTCAACATACACCACAGTGTTTGGAGTTTTAATTGTGTCCTGATTCACATTTTTTAGTATTCAAATGTTTTTTTGTTCATGGATTGGTGATTGTTGCTGAAAAAAATATTTCGGTGCGTTGGCTGCACGGTAGCTTACTTAATATCTAGATGGAAACAAAAAGGTTGTGAGACATGAAAAAATAAATTTCTTTTTAAATACATTACTGGAATGCCAGTCAAAATCAAGTATAAGAAAAACAAGCAGCACTCAACTCAAACCAATTGTCCTTGCACTGCTGTTCTAATTATAATTTATATTCAGCTTTATTAAAGTACCAAGTAACATGCTGAAAGTAGCAATCTCTGTGACACCCACACTTGTAAAATGTTTTTTATCCAAAAAAGACCTGCTGCCTGACAACAACTATATACTTATCAGCAACAACAAGAACAAGCAGTGAGTCCCAGCTCTACCTTCCTAACTAGAAAATTTATTCAACTCAATCAAATATCTCTAGCGCCTCGGCCAACAGCCTTTACAGAGTAAAGTTTGTGAACAACTAGTTAACATTACCTCTAGTTCTACATTAGAAAATTTCCTTGTAGGTATCAATATGAAACTGACAAACTATGAAAAGGATTTGGTGGATCGGAAGAAATATAAATTAACCAGAGACATACGGGATTACGAACACAAGAGGGCGTTTGTGTTCCCCAATCATCAGAGGAGCCGAAAAAAGAGTGTATCCTTTCAAAAAGGAAATCCGGTTTCCAAACAATTTAAAAATAAAAGCTTCTTGTCTGGTGAGAGCGGAGCATCATCGTGGGAAGAAGATGATAGGGAAAACTTTCCTGAATTACCAGGGGCAGCTAATTCTAAAGCCTTTCGGAAGACCTATTCGGAACCCAATGGACATTATACCAACTCTAGGAAAAGGGGATGGACCAACTCAGAACACCATAGAGACTCGGGCGATGGACAATACAAAAAAGGTAGATGGACATAATTTACATAGTGACATTTTAACTAACAGTTATGTGGTTAACCTGTCGAGTTATAACTTTGATAATATAGAACTTTCCATTTTGGAAAGAGGGCTTAAATTTGTACCCACCTGCTTTCCTAAAAAACACGAGTTAAAGGTTGAACTATTTCAGCTGTGTCGTAAAATGCATTTAAGGGAACATTTTTTTAGATTGAATTATAGTTCCAGTAATGATGTTAACTGTCTTGCTACACCAATATCTAGTAGTGATACAGAAAGTGATGAGAGTTTCTATTCCTGCTTGTCGGATGATGAAAATGCAAGTAATGCTTACGGTTTATTAGATACAAATATGCTGAAAACCAACAGCTGTTTTTTACCCCCCTGTAAAAATCCCAATATACAGAAATTTGAGTCTATGTTAAATATAATGCTGGATAAAGAATTAGAAGAATTCACGGGTCAAAAGCATTGTTATAACTTAACAAAAATGGAATGGGATAAATTACAGCTATTAAGTAAGAATAATGACATAGTTTTTAAACCGTCAGATAAGGGAGGTAAACTTGTTGTATTAAATTCTTGTGACTATTACAGTATGTGCATGAAACATCTTGATAATAAAACTGTTTATCATGAAATAAATACACTGTATTTGAGGAAGGCAGAAGCTGATTTTAATGCTTTATTACAGAAAGGTATTAGGTTACATTATTTTACTAAAACAGATGTTGATCGTAAAATAACCATTAAAAATAACAAGGTAGCAAAATTTTTTTGTCTGCCTAAAATTCATAAAAATCTAGATAGGCCACCTGGCCGTCCTATTGTTTCAGCTTATGGCTTTTTTACTTATAATCTTTGTACTTTGTTACATGAAATCTTACTTAAAAAGGTTTTGATGTTACCTTCGTATATTAAAGACTCCTACGATTTCCTTCAAAAAATTAAAGATATACATTGGACAGAAGGAATGTATTTTATTACTGTTGATGTAGTGAGTCTTTATACAAACATTTCCCATATTTTGGGTTTAGAAGCCATTAAATTCTTTTTGGGTGATAGTCCCAAAACCTACTATATATTAGAATTGGTTGAATTTTGTTTAACTAATAACATCTTTGAATTTAATGGTGTTTTATACAAACAACTGATGAGCACAGCCATGGGAGCTGCTTTTGCCCCAGCTTATGCAAATTTATTTATGGGAATGTTTGAAAATGAATTTTTATATAGCCAACAATTTTTTAAGAAACATGTTATAAAGTATTATAGATTTATCGACGATCTTATTTTCATCTGTAAAGATGGTTCTAATTTATCTGTACAATTCATTCATGAATTGAATAATAATAAATTTGGTATTAGTTTTAGTGATGTACAACTGGGTTGCTGGGTTAACTTTTTAGATATTTCTCTTGAAGGCATAAATGGCCATTTAATACATACTGGTATCTATAGAAAATTTAATGAAATTAGCTGGAAAATGTGTGGTAACAGTTGCCACCCTTCTCATACTTTAACAGCTATTCCTTATGGAGAATTGATTAGAATAAAAAGATTAAACACTGATACTAAATTAGCTTACAATGAAGCTCTTAAGGTAGCTGAAATGTTTATAAATAGAGGATATGATCCAACAGATGTTAAGAATAGTTTTAGTAAGGTATTTAAAAATAATAATGTTATAAATACATTTAATAATTGTTACAATCGAAATAGTTATAATACTAATAAATCAAGTGAGGAAAAGAAGTTTTTTGTTACGAAACATACTAATTTTTCCTATATTATTAATGAATTAATTAAAAGGTATTGGAATTTCATTAAGAAAGATATTATTTCATTAAAAGATACCAAATTAGTTATATCATATAAAAAAGGTAAAAGTATTCAAGATTTTTAGTACACAGTAGTATCTATAAGGAGCCTAAGATCAATACATTAAATAACATGAAAGTTGTAGGAACCTTTCCCTGTGGGAACTGTTCCATTTGTAAGCATATAGTGTCTGAGGTGGGTAGGATTAATGGAAAAAATTTCACTACTAGAGCCAAATACTCTTGTATGAGCAAGGGTATAATTTATGTTATTTTTTGTACCTGTAATAAATATTACATTGGTGAAACTAAGAGAATGTTAGCTGACAGAATTAAAGAGCATGTTAGAGATGTGAAAAATAATAAATTTAGTAGTCCTATTGCTGAACATTTTAATTCTGTACACAATGGCAATATTGGTTGTATAAAAGTTACCATACTGGAACATGTACCTCTTTATTATAATAATGTGGAATATCAAAAGAATATGTTGAGACAGAAAGAATCTATTTTAATTATGAAATATGGTACTTTATGCCCCTATGGTTTGAATAGAGAATGTAATTGGCAAAGTCTTATTTAGAATTATGACTTTAAATGTGTATTATATTTTTTTAATTAGTTGATTGTTTAATTGATTTATTGTTTCATGTTGTATATATTGTGACTTTTTAAAGGCTTCACTGTTTTACTCTGTAAAGGCTGTTGGCCGAGGCGCTAGAGATATTTGATTGAGTTGAATAAATTTTCTAGTTACGGAAGGTAGAGCTGGGACTCACTGCTTGTTCTTGTTGTTGCTGATAAGTTTTTATCTTGTTGTTTTTTGTAACAACTATATACTTGTTTCATGGGGAAAACATGATCAAAGTAAAAAATGAAAAGCAAACAAGAAACAAGCTCAACATACATTGCTTAAAGGATTACTGCACAGGTTACAGACCACACACGATAGATTGGCATTCTGTTTAGTTTGCAGGTAAAGCTTGCAAAGATGACTGCAAGTCTTCAACAAATGTAATGAGCTTCTTAAATAATGTAATCCTGTCCTTTATTACAAATACTGTCATATGCATTTCAATACCCAAAGCTTATACGTTATCTAGTTATGTACGTATTCTCTGCATGGCAACAACAGAAAGGCTTTCAATGTTGGCAATTCTTTAACAGTATGCTTATTAAAGGTTACTTGCATCTTACAATCTCAGACAAGCTTACCTGATGGTCATTAAAGCATTGCTACTTAAACACAGAGCAACAGGCACTTTCTGAATAATAATAATAAGCATAAAAAAGTATAAAAATATGACAGAAACCAGAACATTCTGCAAAATCAAGGACAGATGAAAAGCCACTGTAGTACTTGTGTCTACCTTGGATGGGGGGATACTGTGCACATTTACACTGCATAACTGCTCCTTGCCTTGCTTGGACACATCCAGAGTCACTACATGGGGGAGTGGAGTGCAACAAGTATGTCACAATTTGAAATGTCACTGGCTGACTGGGATGGCCCTGATACATTTGTCAAACCTCTCAACCTCAGAGCACGAAATCTGGACAAAGCCATACATAGAAGTGGGACAAAGGCCCAAAAATAAGGAACATTTTTAAATATTGCTCTTATAAACTTAGAAAAATAATAGAATAGTAGTTCTTGCATTAGTATGAATTTTCTGAAGGGTATGAAATCTGAAACTGAAATGTCTGTCATTATTTTCTAACTTCAGTCTTTAATGATTTGCCACTAATTTGCCAAAAAACCCACAATTTTATGAAAAACAGACCAAGAATGTGATGCAAAAATATAAAATAGCCACACAATACAGCTGGGAATCTGTCAAAGAAGGGACACATTTTTAATATTAGTACTGCTAACTTGAGCAGCTGACAAAAATAAAATAATCTAGATGCATTTCTGAAATAAAAGTAATATATAACTCTTGATTATTACAGTTATTTATTAATTGTAAACCCACCATGTTTTCTTCAAAAATTGCCATTTTGCGGAGGGATTATTAGGGGAAGAGTAACATTTTGAGCCAAAATTGGGAACAGTTGAGAGGTTTGGATATGCTTAATTCTATAAAGCAATTTATTTGCATGTACCTCTCAACCTGTTAATGCAGGAAATCTGGACAAGGCCAAATATATTGGGGGAACATATAAACAGTACTAAAAATTGCACTTGTATAAACTGAGACAGTTGATAGAATAACAGGTCTTGCTTTAGCATGCATTTTTCTTAAGGTTATGAAGTCTAAAACTCAGTGTCTGTCATTATTTTGTGACTTCATTCCTAAATGATTTGCCAGAAAACCACAAATGTTATGAGGAACAAACCAAAAATAAGAAGCAAAAATCTATTCATTCTGCAAAAATCTGGCCAGTTGAGAGGTATAGTTCAGCCGGGGCTGTCTTTGAGTTTGCCACCCTTCCCCCCTCACAAAATCATGGTCAAATGGAGCCTCCCCCCTGCAGCCATTCCAATGAACCATTACTTGGCTTTTTCACCCCATTTACCATAAACAATAATGTGCATACTGCTTTACTTCTGCGATAATTTGGACTTCATTTGAAAGTTTTATTTGGTATGTTATATGGGTTGGAGACAGTGGCATTGACAAAAAGGCAAGGAGTTTGAGCTGGATGTGGCAGAGTTAAAGATGTTAAGATTTGCACTGGGTGTGACGAAGGTGGACAGGATTAGGAATAAGTATATTAGAGGGTCAGCCCAGGTTGGAAGGTTTGGAGACAAAGCGAGAGAGGCAAGATTACATTGGTTTGGACATGTGCTGAGGAGGGATGCTGAGTATATTGGGAAAAAAGATGCTAAGGATGAAGCTACCAGGTAACAGGAAAAGAGGAGGGCCTAAGATAAGGTTTATGGATGTGGTGAGAGAGGACATGCAGGTGGTTGGTGTGACAGAGCAAGATGCAGAGGACAGGAAGAAATGGAAACAGGTGATCCGCTGTGGCGACCCCTAACAGGAACAGCCGAAAGAAGATGATTTTGCATTTTACAGTGCAAACACTAATATATATCTGCTAAACAAAGCAATTCAGTCTCACAATGAAAACAGACTTAGCATTAAAACTTCTCTGTCCTTGAAACTCACATTCATTGAAACAGCACTGAAACCCACATTCAAAGAAAATACATTTTGCCAGTGACAGATAAAGATTAATTTTGGGTTTTGGCTGTTTTCAAATCACAGGCCCCTTGCACACGAAACATACACATGCTCTTTCATACACCTTCCTGATTGTATTAAATTATATTCCTTGTACAATACAATACAGTTTTAGAGGGCATTTTAAATTTATTGTTTTGAACATTTTTCCAGTAAACAATGAAACAAAATGCATGCACCAATAATGACAAAACTGCCCAATTCAGAACATTTCCATCATAAAAGTCTACTCAAACTTCTACAGTCCACCAGTATCAGTAAATATGCACAATCACTGAAGAAGTAAAAATCATCTAAATAATTCTTCATTAAAGAGATCTGTAACAAATGAAGAGGTTGCTGCTAGCAAACAATTTTATATTTCATTGTTTCATCCACATATAAAGTGCCTGTTGCCCTTGAGGAATAAATTGCCTATGTTACACTACACTAAACAAATGATAAGCTAGTAATATTGCAATAGGGAATGGATGGCAAACTGATAACAGGTTCATAGTTACTAGGTATCTTCGCCAAAAAGGAGTACAGCATTCACCCCTTTTGCAACACAGTACAGTATTAGCAATGCATCTATCTACTGTGGGAGTAAAACCCACAGCCTTCTGCATCAAAAGCAAGTATGCTACCTGTTGTGCAATTAACAATACAGACGTGCCATAAGCAGCACTAAACTTTTGCTCCCCTGCAGCTCTCATCTCCTTGTAAAATCTACTCATTCAGCTGTATCTCTGAACTTTGCAGCACAAGAAATATGGAAAAAGCCAAAATTTATTGGGGGGGAACAAAAGCCCAAAAACCAGGGACACATTTTAAACATTGCTTGTATAATGTTGGAAAGTTGCTAGAATAAAATGCTATGTTACCACCATACATTTCACTGTCAAGTCTTGAACCCAGAACCCTGTGCAAAACAGTCAGAGCAATATACCACTATGCCAAATCAGCTGTTTTGTGAAAGAGCGGGAGACTGAAACTTAAATGGTTACCATTTAGTGAATTCAGTTCTCATTATAGCTGTCAACTTCTTAGCACAAAACAGCTTAACAAAGTCAATAATGGGGGAATGCAGCCCCCAAACATAATCATTGAATTCAGTTCTCACCATAGCTCTCAACCTCTTAGCAAAAAACACCAGGACAAAGCCAGTAATGGGGAAATACAGCCCCAAACATATTCAGTGAATTCAGTTCTTACCATAGCTCTCACCCTTAGCACAAAAAAACTGGATGAAGCCAATAATGGGGGAATACAGTCCCAAAAATGGGGATAAATTGCAAATATCCATCTTATAAACTTAGAAAATTGCTAGAATAAAAGGTTTTGTGTTGCCATGTACTTTCTGAAGAATATGAAGTCTGAAATTCAAATGCTTGTCATTTTTATTTAACATTTGTTAACCAGGAAAGTCTGACTTGGAACAAAAGCCAATTTTCAGCAGAGGCAAAGGGAGAAACACTCCAGACACATGTCTTTGTAAGATGGGAGGACACCAGAGCAAGTACACAGAGAACATGCAAACTCCACACAGAAGGCACCCCAGCCAAGAATCAAACCAGTGAACCTGTAGTTGTTAGGTAATAATGCTACCATTGCACCACTGCACTACTGACTTTATAAGGTCACAAAACTACAGAAACCGCAGATTTTATGAGGAACAGAACAGAACAAGTATGAGGGAAAAATCTACAACATTTTTACAAATGGTGGTGGGTAGGGAATACAGACTCTTGCACCTGGGCCCAAAATACAGGGTTCAAGCCTGTTCTCTACCCACCATCATATAGCACTTGGGGCATTTCACACACACACACACACACACACACACACACACATGCACACTGTAAAATCCATCCACAGCCTGTGACAATACAGCCAAGTGTCTGTTCCATGACTCAAGTTTTTATTTTTATATTTTCCTTTTCTTTTTTTCTTTTCTTTTCTTTTCTTCTTTGTTTACAGCTGGGGGGCTGCAGTCCTGCAGCCCAATAGCACGAGCTGTCCCTGTGCAGTGCAATCTCAGAGTTGGTATATATAATCTGCAGGGGGTGTGGGGGGTGCATACAAATATGTAGATTTTTGTAATTTTGTTTTGTTCAACTTTTCAGAAAGTTGATCATATTGTTTCAACCATATTAAGTTTGACTTTCAGAACAGCCACAAGAGTTCTGCACGGACGGCAGGTGCAAAGGCTCAAAATAGTCAAAGTACACAACCGAAGACAGCCAGCACCATCTGGAAAGGAAGTTTAATGCATGAAACCACAGTCAACAAACCAGTTTCGGCCCAATGGCCTTTTTCAATGTATAACTCTAACTGTAGTAAATTCAGTTTATATAATATCATGAACCTCAATTAAATCAATCAACAATAATGCAATTATAAGTGTTCATTTAAACCAGTCTCACAATCCACGATTTTTCTTTTCTATTCAGAATATTATGCCGGCCTGTTTTAAAACATCTATTGCTCATTATTCTGTCAATAATAATACATTTAAAACTGGCTGAATTGTGTGCAATTGTGTGTTTATACAAAGCATTAGTAAAATATTTATTTCTAATGTTACTCGGGTGTTCGGAAATATGAAGTCTGAAAGATCTGGAAGTTTTGGTAGACAGCATAGAAAGAAGTATCTACTACAAACCCTTGCATGGGATGTTGTACTAGATCCAAGCTACACGGTCTAGGGACCTAAACCTTATCACCACAATAAACAGAACATGCTGGAGGGATAGATTCCTGTCCCAGAGACTTCACATACTCTGGGACAGACTACCTATCTATGTCAAACAGAGCTCCTCATTAGCACTCTTCAAGAAAAATCTTGATGATTGGATGGGAAATGGGAAATTCACCCCGGGATCACTTCTGTGGCTCTGCTCAACAGGGGCACAGGAAAATAATTTTCTTGGCTGGCAAAAGCCAGAGTACATTTTTTGGCTAGGCTTGTATGGGCCCTAGGGCCGATAGCCTAGTACCTACCTATGAACCTATGAACCTATACCTCTTTCTATGCTGACTGTCTGACCAAATACTTAGTATATTTTGCCTATTGCAAAGTATGCTTTGAGTACTACATAGGGAAGACCAATAGGCACTTTAAAGAGAGGATTCTTGAACATGTTAATGATATTAAGAACAAGAAAGTGACCAATGCCTTAGGGGTCTATATTAGATCACCGAACGCTTAAAAAAGCGAATGGTGATTAATCGACCCTATGTAAGCAAAAGCTTACAATATTGAACTGTCAGTACAGTTTCCTAGGGAAAAAAATTGCTTTTCCAACAAAAAATGAATAAATAAATAAAACACTTTAAACATTACATTAAGTGGGCGGCTTCACCCTCTCACACCCCCCGATGTGGGGGGCTGTGCCCCCACACCACCCCCTCCTTAAATATGCCAACTCCAAGACCGCACTACAGTGCCTAAAATGGCAAAGTAATGAAGCGGCCAAGTGAATTCTTTCCCAGGGGAAGAATTTGCATAAATGCCGCTTCGATATTTTTCCGTTTCAGGCTTTTGAATTCGACCAAGATGTATTCGAAAGAATGCATCTTCGGTCTTCTAATAGGGAACCTGCCCTAGCCAAGCATGTCTTGGACAGTGGTCAGAGTCATAGTTTTAATTTTTTAGCCTTTGAGCTCTTAGCTGCTAGTATTAGAGGTGGGGACTTTAAGAATAATACAGAGTTGGAAGAGCAAGAGTGGATTATATGGTTGGGTGGAGACAGGTTTCCTGCGTTGAATGATTGGGTTTCTATAAAACCACTGTTGAAGGCATGACAGCTTAAGCACTGAACCTTAGAGTTTTATATAATATTAGGCGTATTTATTTGGAGATATTGCTGCTATGTTTACATATGACTTGTTTTATATGATGTTTTATACTTGATGTTTTATACATATGATGTATTTATGAGTAATTGTATTTATGTATTTCATTGTCCTTATCCTTACAAAAGCAGTATTAAGCAGGTTACATTGTGTTTTTAGGTATGTACTTAATTAGTTAATTGGCATTTGATATATATATATATCTATATATATATATATATATATATATATATAGAGAGAGAGAGAGAGTAGGAGAGCTGTTTTTATTAAGTCTGAAGATGCAGTCGTATTATAGACTGTGAAAGCGCTCACCTTTTTACTTGGTCTCTGTTGTTTTTGCTTTTATGTGACATTAAAGTATGTGGAGTTGCTGCATCAGCAGTTGAAGTCCTCTCATCTTTTTTTTTTTTTCATTTACTTCTGGAATGATGCAGGTTTTTTTTCTGTCAACTTTAAATATGTCACATTATAATGTTTAGTTTCCATGCCAGCCTCCATTTTGTCGGATCTGTTTTTGTTTCTGACATCTGCCATTTTGTAGACACTTTGTGATTGTTGCAGGCCATCCTTTGCTGTGTATATCCCATTCAACTTTTTCCTGTTATTCTTTCACTTGTATATTCTCTCATTGTGACCTTTGTGTGGTATATTCTATAGATCTTTTTCTTTTCTTTTCTTTTCTTTCTTTCTTTTTGTTTAAATCCAAATTTTTCAGTATTGTGTGGACTGTCTGACACACTTAAAACATATTTGATTCTTAGGAGTGTTAAGATAGTGTGTTAAAAGTTCACTCATCCTCATGTTACTGTAATTCTGATGTAAGTTTGACTGCGCTTTCCATTGATAACTGCTGTGTTTAGAGCATAATTAAACATCAGGTTTCCTTACTGGTCAGGGTCGTCAGTATATTTCATAGTATGTGCCACACACAAGTTTGTCTTTTAATATATTAGATAGTTTTTTGCAGTCAAGCTATTCTCATCTACACCATGCAGTTTTGTTTTATGCTCCCAGATGATTTCATGCCTCATTTATTTATGAAACCCAAAAACCTCAATGATTTTAAGCGATTTTTAGATTTACATGCTTTTGTAAAGTCTCTATACTTTGAAAATTTCATATGGCTTTGTATAAGTTGACTGTACAACAATATGTAAGTTTTAGTATTTCTTTATAAGTGCAGTTAAGAACACTGAAACTCTTATTTTATCATACGGAATACTAGTAGCTTTATAATGTAGCTCTACTCTCAGTATAAGTTGTCTAATACATTACTAGATCCAGCATATTCAGCCATTTTAAAACTGTGTCCGCATTAAGAAATGTTACTCTTTAGGCTTTTACTCACAGCTTGACTGGTATTTAATCAATCATTTATATATCAGTACAAAATAATGAAAAATGTTGCCTTATCACATACCCCTGTGAAATATACTTTTAATTTAAAGCTCTGAGTAACCTTTATTTCCTTAACCAGCCACAGTTCAGTTGAAATATGTCCAGACCAAATTGATATTAGTTAATATTTAATAGCTGGTCCATTTTGCCATTATACAATGGATAACACCTATTTTGCTGCAATACACTTTTTTCCCTTTAAGCAGTCATGATGCAGTTGGAATACTTTTGAACAAAGTCATATGTAGTAATATGTGAAAATTGCTTTGTTTCGCTTTGGTTTGCTCTACAACATTTGTTAACTCATACAATTCTCCCCTTTTCAATTGTCTCAATATTTCAGTATTGATTTGCTGCAATTTGTGGTAAAACTTTATTGTATATTACCATTAACATGATTTCTTATACTCTTACATGAACATGACTCGATTGTTCCCTTTTCTAGTAATCATTATGATGAAATGCATGCAGGTTTGTTACATGCTGATTTGTTGTACTAGTTTACCATTAATAACTTCCTTTGATAGGCGCACACTGTTTTCCAATACATATAAAATCCTCTGTATTATTCATGGCATTTTTTACTTCTGTTTTTGGATCTCCCCAACCACCTTCAGCTGTCATGTCCAAATGACCTTTCTCAATCTCAAGCACAAATAATGAAATATGAATGTGCTGCTATGATATCATCCTCACAGTAGAGACGGTACCCCTATATATGGTTTGAAATTATGTCAATGAAGTTTGTGAGCAAACACTGTAAATTACACACAAACCATCTCCTACATGTAATCCATATTCACTTGCCCTAAACTACATCTCCCAGCAAGCATCACAAGTAACAGCTTGCCAAAGAAATGCATATTCCCCTGAGATGGATGAGCCATGATTTAAAATGCTCACTCACATCCTCTTCTCATTCTGTTTCAGTGTCCTGGGCTCAGTGCTTGAGCTCTGGTTTCCTGGATCACACTCATGGTTCTATCTCCTTCTGCAACATGTGGTCAGCCCCTTCTCTGCTGCCATATATTTACCAATTAATTTATTTCTTTAGTAAATAATTTCAGAATTATCACCTGGTCAAAATTCAAACACAGTGCCATCCAAAAGATAAATCGAAGGATCAATAAATGTGGTTTCTAATGTCCTAAATCACACTTCAGAAGTTGATTTGTGGTATGAATATCTCTAAAATTATTACTTTTGATATTTCTAATTACTGTCAGCTGCTTTTTATCAATATTTTACTCAGGTAGCCATGTAGTGTGCCATCTTGGTCAATATGAAGTTTTATATCTCGCCTAATGTGCCACAATGTCCATTCAAATTTTATTTTGTTAATTTCAGCTGCTTCCTGAATGAAAATGACTCTTGTACATATGATATGGTTGCAACACCATTTGTTCTGCATTTACCAGAATGCTCATGGCATAGAAATAACATTAGTAAATACATGAAGATCAAGGCTTTTATGCATGCATGTTTGGTATACCACAGCTTGTGCACTAGATGGAATGTATATTCATCACTGTATTATGAAAATCATATTCTGTTTTTGGACATTTCTTTTTTTATCTTGTCCCTACTTCTCAAACTTTGACTGACATTTCCATGATGTTTTTGAGTTTATGATGAATATGGTACCCCTACCATTATCAGAGGTGGAACATTGCTTTAGAAGAAAAGAATATCAAAGATAGTCTACGTTTAACATTTATTATTAATGTAGAAAAAGATATTTATTGCGTTGGTTAAGCAGTGCAAAATATCTGGTTGTAGCTCCAAGTTATTAATAAATAGGTTCTTGTGCCCATGGTACAGTTTTGATTTCCTTGAACCTTTTTTGCTTACTTTATAACTCTGAACATACCACATAGCAAGAAAGCTCTCTTGGAAAGGGATATCAGTAGCTGATGTCCTTATCCGCCAACAAACAGGTTAAAAAATCTGAAAGGGCACAACCTTGTAAACTGGTTCAACAGTTTCAATGGCACATGAGGAAAATATAGCTTTAGAAATGGGCTTAACTTGAGAATAAGGTGTTGTATGTAGAAATGTAAATTATTTTATCAACTACATGGAAATGGATAACTAAACTAAAATACCGTATCAGCATTATAAGGCACCAGACCATCTCACAGCAAACAGTATGAAGTACATTTGTGAACTTACACATACAAATTCACATATATTTAGATGATCACAGTTATGTTTGCCTTCTATACACTGCAGGGAAAGAGGAGTAGTTAAATGATGATTGCTAAACTCCATGAATAAATATATGAATGTATGTCTGTTGCTTGAAACATGACTTCCCGAGGCATACCTCTCAACTGTACAGATTTTCGCAGAATGTCCAGATTTTTGCCTCTAATATTTGGTCTGTTCCTCATAAAATCTGTGGTTTTCTGGCAAATCATGGATGATTTAAGTCACTAAATAATGAGCAAATAATGATATATATTTCAGTTTCAGACTTCATATCTATCAGAAAATGCATGCTAACACAAATCCTATTATTCTAGCAGCTTTCTAGGTTTATAAGAGCCATATTTAAAATCTGTTCCAATTTTTGGGCCTTCCCCCAATATTTTAGGCATTGTCTGGATTTCTTGCATTAAGAAGTTAAGATATATAATCTGAACATGAAAAAATAACCCTGCAGAGGCATAAAAGATATAGATCTGAACTAGTATATGTGGTCTATTTGTAGGAAAACATCAATTATATGGATAGGGAGAGTAAAATGCTAGGGAAAGATTCAGTGGAACACATTTAAAAAGGAAGTCTAACATTTCTTTAAGCTAGTTACAAGCCCACACAAAAATGACATCTTTTATCTAGAAAAGATATAGAAGACAGCTCTGGTGAACATAGACTCGACCAATTTGTTCTGGAATAATATGATTGTCATGCACTATCTATAGAAACATGACATGAAGCAAGATATGTATCTGCATGAAACTGGTGCACGGTGCGACTATACTATGACAGTAAAATGAAACACTAATAAACATGCACATGAGGCAGAAAATGAATTAGGCTGTCTCGTCAAAAGAAAGACGCCAGGATTTAGAGAATTTGTCAATGACTACTAATGAGATGAAGGAGCATTTCTGCTGTTTCTGTTCTTGCCATGAAGACAGAAAACACAGCTAAAAGGAAGCTCTGACAGGCAAGAAGGCTTTCATAATACTCAGCAGCTGCTCAACTCTTTGATACGGAAACAGAAGAGAAACTGCAAACAGAAGATGAGCTCAGGGGCGTGCAGATACCAGTGAAATATGGCACTGTACATGTTACAACTTCCGCAAGTAGGACAAACCTGACAGTTTTCTGGCTTATTATCTGTGACAAAGTGTAACTACTTATTCTGGAAGCTAAATACAATTCTGCATGCTGGAAGACAGCAAATTCAGATTTTTTTCACAGGTGAAAACTTTCCAAATACCTACCAGGCCACAGTGTATCAGAACATTAAATCGCTGCAATATAGCATGCCATATAAAAACAGATTAGTAATGGCAGACACGTACACTCCAATAATAGAGTTTGTTGGCATTTCAGGTGAATCTGGGAAGTCTGTCAAATACAATTCTATAACTGCTTTACTGTATGATGTATACAGAACTGCCTCTGTACTTGCGCTAACAAGATTGTTAGTGCACATCATTTCCAGTGTCACACTGCACGTACTAAGAATGCTGCCACTACAGTATGAAAGAAATGCAAAATATGCGACATTTCTGATGACATTTTTCTTTGAAGTGAGAAACCTTTTCTCATACACTACTAGTTATTAGTGAACTCCATGCAGTTTGTAACATATCCACTTTAAAGCTGAAGAAATCCTTATCGCAGTTGAAGAATATTTTGTACAGCAGGTAAGCACTTCTTTTTATTTGGTGACTTTTTGCAGCTTCAGGTGGATCCTGCTGAACTTGGGTGGTTTTAGATTAATATGCAATGGACGTAGGCAGTGATGGTATTCACAAATGGGAATTATTCTGGTAACATCAATTCACTGCCAGCATTTGAGAATGGAGTGTATACAGAAATATTACAAGCTACACGTGCGACAACTCAGTACAGCAAATGTTGCTAAACTGCAGTCACAGCTGGTACATATCTTACCACAATAACTACTACTTGTGTTCAGTATTGTCATATTTAGAGAAATGGTAACAGTGCTGTCTGTGTATCGACAACACATGCACACTGTAACAATGAGATTAATTTGTATGCCCCCCCCCCATTACAACTATTTTACCATGTCCTTAAATTCTATAAATTCTAAAAGGTGGACTACATTGGAAACAGTTGGGTATAAGAATGAACAAGAAAAAATAACTTGTGCAAATAATTTGTTTTGCGTCCAGTAAAGTTCAGTTTTTATCTCTGAAACTGAAATATGCCCTTTAATCTTCTGGGTAATTTGTATTATACTGAGCAGGTGTTTAACTTCAGTAAAATAGTGTGCAACAAATAAAAAAAAAAAAACTCATATAAAGTTTCCTATTTTCAGTGCCATTTACCTCTGCAGCCTTCAATAGCAGTTCCCAAGCCAAAAGGAATTTAAAGAATGCGGCCCAGTAGATGAATCAGAGGACACCATTAGGAATTTTAACATCTTGGGATGATGAATTTTATGGCATATTTTGCAACTGTGTCATATGAATGTTTGCCAGTAATGGATTATCAAATTTTTATGACCATGTACATTTTGAATTTTTACTGCAAATTAATCTTTTCTGAACTGTAGTTTAACTATTTATTCTGACAGTTTTAAACCTGGTCTTTGAGAGTGTCCAGTGATATTATTTGCTGCAATCTTGAGTGTGTTTGCCTCAAGTTGATGTTTTGCCCAGTAGACTCTGTTAGTGGCTAACTGGCTATGAAAGGATTATCATCCTTGATGGTCTTCCCATGTGAAAGATTTTTAAGACTTTTTGAGACACTGATACTGTTATTTTAATGAGCTGCTGTTTATACCTTGGACACTGCATGTCTATGTTGAGTTCCTGATTTATACCCCCAGATTCCAAAAGAAAGTTGCACTCAACACACTGCACAGAAAATTGACTTTAGTGAACTATGGGCTTTTGTGATTCCAAGAACAACCCTAAGACATGCACATATACTAATGAGTATGGTGTATGAGAATTTTGGATTTCACACAGTTTGTACCCAATTCCAAAGCACTATGTGTGAGCCCAATAGCAATAAAAAGGGGCAAAGTAATACATACCATTAGATTAGGACAGTCATTCATCAGAAGTCACATTTATTTGGATGAAATTCTTATAATATGTACAATATTGAAACATATTATGGCAGACTCTGCAGTGATATCTTCAAAAATGATGCAATACAGGTGTCTGAGGTTCTAGAGGGGATGTTAGAGGACACTATGCAAATGTGCAAATGTATCCATATATACACAGACAAATAGCACAGCAGTCAGCTGGGCTGCAGTTAAGCCAGCTCTCTAATCAGCAAATAATGCACAGATACAGTTTAGAAAGAGAGCTGGTGCAGGCTGTGTGGGAGATGTCTGCACCGTCCAAGTCTTTTCATAGTGTGTGGCGTAACCCAGTCCCAGTAGTAACAAAGGGGTAGCTGACCCTTGGTATACTGGCCTATGGGACATTCCAACAGGATATGACTGATACCGTAGGGATTGCCCAAACAGCGGCTAGTTGCACACTAGGATAGTTCCTGAAAGTTACGTGCAGTGATGTGGATCCAATTTCCATTAACACCATCTGAGTGTCAGGCTGCCATGGAATGGTATTATGTCATAGCTGATTTCCCCCATGTTCATGGTGCAATTAATCACACCCACATGCCAATCAACACCCTTCTGAAGATGGTGAAGATTGGTACTTCAACTGAAAGTGCTGGCCATTGATCAATTGTCAGGTAGTGTGCTCGGCAGATGACCTCATCATTAAACTGAGAGTTTTCTAAGTGGGTGAGATCCCTTAGGAGCTACAAATTGGAAAGTATATCTGTAGATGAGAAATGTGTTTTGTGCTTCATTACTGTTCTGTGATGCAATCATGCTAATGTTGTGTGCATTTTTACCAGTAGATAACTGCAGTTATCCACTGGAGTCCTGGCTGAAGACACCATGCAAAGCCCCATCCACACCTGCTGCTGATGATGCATTCAACAGTGCACACACTGCGACATGGATCACCACTGAGTGATTGCTTGGCATGCTGAAATCATAACTCAAATATATGGATATATCTGAGAGTGTGGCACAGTACACACAAACAAAAGACTGCACAAATATTCACTATATGTGCCATGTTGCGCAATATGATTATATCCAAACATGGTGGCCTGCCAGCCCTAGGTATGGGAGGTCTACCTCAAGAACTACAGATGTCTAAATAGGAGCTAGTATATGCTTCAGAAGATGATCAGGAAGACACAAGAGACAGAACATCCAGGTGTGGGTGATAAAGGCTGCGGACATATATGCTGTCTCAGGCAGCATGCCAGTGTCTGACTCAGAACTTTGAGTCATGATATGCAGACATAAACAAGTGATGAGTTTCCATCACTGACAGCATGCCAGCATTACTCATGTTAGACACAGTACTCTGTCTGTAACTTGTACATGGAGAATATCATACATAGCATACAAATATCAACTAGTCTGACTCCAGCATATAGATATCATCTGGCAACCAATAGAAAAACATTCCGAAGATGCCTGTAAGAATCTACAGAAGTGTTAGACAGGGAGGAGTATAGTAGAAGAACAGTAACTATTGTGTATATACTTGTATGTATATGTCCCAATGCCATTGTAAGGAATAATGGCATGACATAATCATTACATGCTTGGACTATAGTGTGTGCATGTGGCAAGGTGTATGCAGGATTCTGACTGTTGTAGTAAGGGTCGGATGGCAGTGGCACACTACAACATGCAGAAAAAGGTGAAGAAATGAAGTGCGATAGAAATACATATTTCACGTGGCACACCACCAACAGGGAATGCCTGAATTACTGACACAATAGAGGATGCACACTGCTTTGAGGTACAATATGAAATGTGCATGCATCATGCTGTATGTGCCATGCATGGTGCAGCAGTAAAAATGGATGAACACAGCATCCCAGCCAGGAATCCCATGGCTCCTAAAGCCAGAGTAAAACTGAATGTTACTGACACACCTGAACACCAGCTGGTGGTATACTCATAAACAGAATTGCAAAGTTGAAAACCGATGGAAACACAAACTGTGGGGAAAAGCACACAAGCTATGATTACCAGAATACTATTCTTGTTGGGAAATGTTCATCAGCAAATATGGATTCTGTGTGCATGTTATGATAAATGCTAATGGGACTGTTAATTGAATAAGTATGTTCTACAGGACTGTGGAATGCATATGTTATGTTGAGGTGACATGCACATATTGGCAGCAATAACAAAAAAAAATTTCATGGGAAACACAAGTTTGCTGTTCCATGTATAACTGTGCACCCAGTTGTGGCAAACAATAGCAAATATGTTTATCAGTAATGATGTACATATTATCCATTGCTAATGTGACTGTATGTGATTGTAGAGAAATTCAAGTCCAACAGAGTGTTAAACACTATAGTCATAAAATCATGTATACCAAAACATTATATGTGCCTTACATGCCATTACAGCTTATCACAAATTGCCAAATCTGTAAATAAATGCATATTACACTTAAAATGCAGTAGCATTCTGTGAGCCAAATAATACAAATCTAGTATCCATGTGGCATCAGACATGTCTAAGATCACTAACATGCAGTGTGTGTCATGGTCAGCACAGTCGTCATCATTGCCAAAGGTAAAGGGTGACATGCACACACAATGCACACGTACTCAAAGAAAATAAACACTGGGATACCAGCCATGATAACACTGACCTTGCATGAAGGGCCATGTTCTTGCACTAATGATGTAATGGTATTGGAATTCCTGTTATGGCTGCCACAGCATTGACCAGGCTGGCATGTCATTCCACACCCACTTTCTCAAGACTGTATCACTTATCCATCCTATCAAATTTCTACCACTCTGCCATAGGGCATTGATTATAATCTCATTCTGTTTTCTGGAGCATCCTGGAAGCATCTAGAACACAAAAGTGTATGTGTCAAGAATGTGAACACAATTTTGTGGTACACCTGTTCAGTGCTTGTTTGTAGGATAACATAAAATAACCACGTACAGGATATGCATAGCTATGTTACTTCATGACGACTTACCTCCTGTACATTACTACAAGAACAAGGCAGTATCAGTGAAGCACTGCTGTTGTTATTTGAAGATACAGCTAGAGATGCAGAGGAAGAAGCTGAATAAAATGTTGTCCCATTCTACCCAGACATTGAGCTCCTCATGACTTTATCATAACTTTGGAGAACTTTCTAAATCAACCCCAACTGATACTGATGGGGCCTAAATTATCTTAGGGTAAAATGGGAAAATGACACTTGAAAATCATCAATTGAACAGGAAGTCTTAGAGAAATAATTTCTTTTAATGGTTTCTAGCAATTAATAAGAGAACCAGTTAAGGAAAGTAGCATTCTTGACATCATTGTAATCCTTCCACCAGGCCACAACATTCTTCGTAATGACAGAAACCATAAAAAAGGAGGAGGTGTAGCCCTAATTTATAGGGACTCCTTAACAATAAATATACACCCCAAACCAGTCGCCACTTTCAATAGTATGGAAATCCTAATAACATCCCTCCATATAAACCCTAACAAACAACTGTATTGCCACATCTCTATTCCCCCTGGTCAAAACATCTCCCACTTGGAAGGCTTCCTATATTGGATTAACCAAAATATCTTCCAATAAACTGTTATTCTAGGAGACACTAACATCAATTGGCAAAAACTAGCCCCTAAAACTCCTAACACTAGCATTAATCTCCATAGTTTTACACAATTTATCACAGAGCCTACATGTGCGTTAAACACCCAAGCTGAATCTACATTAGACTGGATTCTAGTATCCCACCCCCACTACTACACCAATACCAGTACCCTCCCAAACATTCTAAGTGACCACTTACCTGAATACACCCATAGAATCCAACTACACATCCCCAAACCTCACACATACAAATCTATCAGGAACCTAGCCCACTTTAACCAAAACATATTTATCACTACCCTTCAGACTCATAACTGGTCCCCATTAAAATCACTGCTCCTAGATGATGATGTACACTACTTTAATAACATCTTTCTTAGCACATTAAACAGCCTAGCAGCTTTTTGTACAAAATTAAGAAAACCGAACCATGTCCGCAGGTTAACAAAGCATACCAAACAAACCCTCCTGTCTAGAGACAAAGCCTGGAAAATTTGGAAAAAAATGTAGAACTATAGAAGATGAACTAAACTTTAAAAAACTTAGAATTTCTGCAAAAAAAAAAAAACTTATCGCAACTGATAAAAAAAAAAAACTATTTCACCTCACAACTATCCTCCCAAAGTAATAATCCAAAAAAAGTCTGGAAATCTGTATCCTCCCTTCTTAATCCAGGTAACATCCAAAACCCATCACCCTCTCCCGACAAAGACCCTTACCAGATAGCACAAATATTTAACACCCATTTCATTGAAACCATCCAAAAACTAGTCAAGGACTCATCCTGAAAAACCAACCCTAATTTCAGAAATACCACACAAATAGACCCCATATGTACCTCTATACACACTATGGTTCCCTCTAATAGTATTCCACCCAATCCATCCTTCTCACTACAACCAGTACCTACATCTGTAATTCTAAAATTGCTAACCAAATTAAAGCTCTGCTCACTCTTTGCTGATAACTTACCACCTGAATACTTACAACTTGCGGCCAGAGCTATAGCTTACCCTGTTAGCATTCTTATCCGTAGTTAAATCTCTGAATCTTATGTGCCCCAGCTATGGAAAAAATCCATTATAACCCCACTACACAAAGGCGGTAATGCTCACAATCTCTCAAACTACCAGTCAATCTCCAATCTCTCCCTGCTATCAAAAATCCTGGAAAATTGCATACAAACCAAACTACTAAATCACCTCATTAACAACAACCTCCTAGCTCCCACTCAACATGGTTTCCGCCCTGGTCATAGCACAACCATAGCTTTGCTCTCCTTCACTGATACTGTGAGTAAAGCTCTTAATGCTGGCCTATCAACCTCAGTACTCCTGTTGGACCTATCAAAGGCTTTTGACACAGTATCACACCCTAAGCTATTATAACACTTAGAAAAACTTGAATGCTCTCTAAGTGTAATAACCTGTTTTTCTCTTACCTAAATCATAGACAGCAATCAGTTAGATGGCAAAACCAGCAATCAGAGTACCTGGCTAACAACACAGGGGTCTCCAAGGGTCCATTTTAGGACCATTACTCTTCAATATATTCATTAATGATCTAAATAAAGCCTCCCAACAAAGCATATTGATTCAATATGCAGATGAATCAACTATAATCTCCTCCTCCAACAATTTTGCTAACCTCCTGAAGATCACCCAAGATGCTTTCTCCTCCATAAAACCCCAGCTAAATGATGTCCAATTAATGCTGAACCCCAGAAAAACTAAACTGTTACTATTCTCATCAAACCTTCCAGCTGTAGAATTCAAGATTTTTCACATAACAATACAGAAATAGAACAGGTGCTATCTGCAAAACTTTTAGGAATCACTATTGATAACAAACTCTCTTTTAAACAACACATTCTTAATTCAGTAAAGAAAACCCATTTCAAATTAGGCAAACTACACTGACATAAACTCTACCTAGATAAACAAACTAAGATAAAACTGGTAAACACTTTGCTTATCCCATCACTCTTGTATGGAAGCCCCATTTTCACCAACCTCCAATAAGCTGCAGTCTTGCTACTATAAGATAGCAAAATTTGCTTCCAACATGCCCAAATGCTCACACCACTACAAGGCTATCTCAAACCTGTCCTGGCTAGAATTTCACCACTATCTCTACTATACTTAATTAACATTTGCTCATAAGCTAATTTTTCAACCTGATAGCTGTCCCGCACTCCAGTCTATCCTACACACATACACCCCAACTCGAATCCTCCACTCCTCAGAAAGAGCCCTTCTAAATATAGCTAAACCCAATAAGAGAGCAGGACAATGCTTATATTCATATAACATTGCCAAACTATGGAATAGCCTCCCCTCATCTATTACTCAGCTTGACTCCCTAACAGCCTTTAAAGCTGCACTAAAAACCCACTTTTTAAACAATCCCAGCTGTACCAGTGAAATAGTGTAAGCCCACTTAACTTCACAAACATAATCTACTCAGAATCTGCCTTCAACCCTCTCTGATATATTTTCTTCCTCCTCTGAATCACTATTTCTCCTTCCTATGATATGTATCAACTTTACTAATTTTCATGACTACTCTTGTGTGGATTGAAAGTATGTTTTACTTTACTAAAGTCTATTACTGTTCTTCTGTGATCAAAAGTATGTTATTAAGTATCCCTATGTATCTCTTCAACTTTGTTTTTGTACTTGTTTTGTATAATACTTGTATATTATTTGTTTAACTGTGGAGCTTTTCTCCCCTGGCCTCCACTGAAAATGGATTTCTGACCCAGTGGACTTTCCCAGTCAACAAAAGTCAATAAATAAATCAATAAATAAATAAATTATAATAAATATTAAGCTGTGAAAGGATGATATAAAATGCTCATACTGAACCACTCAATGGTAATTCAGATCACAATTCAATACTGTTTGGTTCAGTCTTTCAATGAACTAATCTAGATCTGACTATGAAAAGACATGACTACCAACTACTCAACTACTCAGAAACAGCAGCTTTCAGTAAGAGATTGATTGTGCAAATATGACATATAATGATTTTGATTCTGGTTATTAGAGATTACAAAAAAAACCCACTAATGTGGTCCTTAGATAAAACTGTTACTAATGTCTTGGGTAATGGTGTTAAAAAGAGGTTTCCATATTCTAGACTAATCAAACTTTTCAAAAAGAAGAAACAAGTATTTATACTGTACTAGAAGCATTCCTCTGTTGAAACAAAATACCTTAAAACTTAACATAAAAGAAAAAATGAAACATGAAGCAAAACTAGGTAATAACTCACAGGATGAAAAGTAATAGTACAAGTATATCAGTTTTGTAACTTAGTTGAAGCACTGTATTTACTTTATAATCAATGAAGACAATCCATTCTGTTCCCAAACAAATTGCAGATGTCTTTAACAAATACTTTTCAGTTCAAATGCCACTTTTATTTCCAACTATCATGAAGTAACCTTTATGTTAAAAATCATTGAAAAAGCTAGGAATAGTAAGTCACCCGGACTAGGTAATGTTCATGCAATTTTACTATCCAGTTTATATAAACTGCTGTGTACAGAACTTCACTGTGTATTTAGTGGACTGTTGGGTTGGTCCCAGACTGATGGAGGAAATCTTCCATAGTGCTAAACTTTTAAAAAGGTAATAGAATGGAAAATTCAGAACTAAAGTAAGAAGTCTCATTAACATTTATTAATAGGTAAATCTTTTTAAAGGTGTTTTACTTCAGCTCCTCAATGACTCAGATTATAGTAATTTGAGCAAAGACACAGGTCAACATGGCGTTACACCAGAGAGGTCAAGACTTACAAACTTGGCAGAATTCTATGACTTAATAAGCATAGCTTTAAATATGTATCTATCAGATGGGGTGATCTTTTCAGACATTGCAAAAACCTTTGATACCCTATCTTAACTCTATATATAAGGCTTTAATTTCTCATCACTTTAACCCATCCTTGATTAGTTACATAGAGAAGTAGCTTACTGAGAACACCTACCGTGTCACTATAAATCATATTAGTTCCAGTTACTTACCCACATTTATGGGTATTCTGCAAGGATCCGTTTAGGGCCCTTTCTGTTTAACTTAGTTTTTGTTACAATGCTAAACTGTAATTCATGTTGGATTAATAAATATGCTGATGACAGCAACACTGGATTTACTGTAACATCACAGGATGACATAGATGTAATTAACAACTACCTAGAAGATTTTACAATTTAGGCAAAAAATTCAGCACAAGCAAATGTACTGTAATGTTTTTTGGAAGCTTCCAGCCAAGTTCTTGAATAATTCTAAAAGGCTCAACGCTTAAACATGAGTAAGAGTGCAAAAGCCTTGGAATTGCAATAACAGATAAATTATCATTTAACATGTAACTAACGCCTTAAAAAAATAGGACCCATTTAAAGTCTATTTAATTAACAGATGAATGGAATATGACTCAAGTACACACAACCTATTTAAGAAATTTATTAGAATATAATGAATATTTTTTTATTTACTCTAAAGGACAGATACTAAAAGTGGAATCAATTTGGATGTGCTAGTGGATGCAGTTATCAAGTCTGATGTTCAAAATTTAATTTATTCACTACTAATTACAGATATTATTGTTGGATAACAATTTGGCATAAAAAGCTTCTAATTTGGTATTTGTTTTTTAGTACTGGCTGGTTCAGCGTTGTTTTTATTTGGAGTGACATGGCAGGGAACCTCAGCTGTATTTGGTTCTTTGTGATTTTTACTGAGGTAGTCTCCTTTGGTTGGTTCTTTTATTGCTGAATTACTTCATGCTACATTCAGTCTAACTATCCATTCAATTCCTATCACACATAAGTTTAAAAACACAATTTTTTGCATACATTTAAACTGTACTACTCAAAGAAATAAAGACATTACTCAGTTCATAGAAGAATTGGGAACAAATTGCCTGTCACGGCATGGTATTCAGAAAACTTATCACATTTTAAGAAAAGCACAGACCTTTGGATGAAGTATGAAGTTTTAATCTTGAATTTATGGAGTCAATGTTCTTCAGTGCCACCTTGGGCCTAAACACTTGTATTTACAACTTATAAACCTATGCATACAGGTGTGTCTAAATATATGAAATTAAGTAAAGTGCTTTTCAGATAAACAGACATAGGGCATTCTATGTATGCAACAACAAAGAATATGTGACATATAACAATGTATATATGTATTATCTGCATATAGGTACATCATTACTCATCTAGCCTTGTGCATGTCCTGATGTACATATGACAATTTCACCTTTGTATGTCACAAGTGCAATCCTCACAGTAATGTATTAAGAAGGGAGGATACAGATTTCCAGAATTTTTATCACAGAGTACTAAGTATGGCAGAGCAGGTAGCAGTCTTGATTTTATTGTAGAGCAGTGAACTATGCTGGGGTTGACTGGTGGTCTTACTAATAACTCTTTTTTCCACTCGTGATATGTAATTGTATGAAAATGTATTACTCTGTACTGAAAAATAATAACATAAACTTGATCATGTTACTCATGATGAATGCCTGTAGGTAATTCAGTGTAAAACTGCAGAATAAAAATATATGGCATGCTGGAAATGTAATACTAGGAATGGTAAGAGGTGAGAAGTAGTTTGTTTGTCTTTGTACTGTGAGTATCATTAAAATCTGTCTTTATATCATACCTCTTCTGATAAACAGGAGATGATTGCAACCAATGAAATTATGTTTTCATTTGCATAGTTTTGTTATTGCTGATGTCACTTTTTTCATATCAGATAACCTTCTTTATTAATTGTCTCCAAATATCAGACAAATACTAAAACTGGACAATCATGATAAAGCAGATGCATCACCTGGAGAAGTAAATACAGGAGCAAAGTAGGGAGAAGAACATGTATTTATTTGGTTATGTAAATGCAATGCAGATCAACCTAGAGACACAGCATTTACAAATCCTATTGATTTTGGATACCATTCTTTCACATTATATGTAAATGGATAATAATGTCCTCCCATGATGCAACAGTAATGATGAATGACATTATCTTCTGAATGTATTGCACAATGTTAATTCAGCCATATGAACTCTTACATATTTCATGTTTTGCAACAGATCATATGTAAGTGAACTTGAATTATTGCACATATATACATGCCCTTTTTATATTTACAGTCTAAATGATGACCGCCTTGCATTTAGTAATACATACAAAATGCAAGGTTTATGTGTATTGCAGATTTGTTGTCATTTCTTGTTTGTGTGGTTCATGTTTGATAATTTTTGAGGAGCTATTTCTCCCCTCTGTATAATCCTATAACTCCCTACCCATTGCCCCACATTCATTGCTGTGTTTGCCCACCTCCTCCTAACCAGTGGATTTCATTTCATAGGGCTGGGGCTGTCACAGACCTTAAGGACATCCTGGAGGTATGGCCATCAACATCCACCATGGTGTTTAATTTGACCTACCCTGTTATACCATTCCCCTCTCCTTTGGTTCCTGAGGCAGTTGGTATGTGTAATGGCAATGTGCAGTATTTTACTCCACCTGCACAGTGGATAAGCCTTGTCCCCAGCCTATCCCCCCTTTGGACCATGCCTCCTAATAATGCCAACCCCTGCCTTCACCAGGGATCATCAAAGGAGATGCCTTTAGAACTATTCTGAAACCAGGGATGATAATTCCAATTCCTCCTGCTGCATCACCACTCACCTAATCAAACTTGGGTTGACTGGGTCTGATGCCATCAGAAAGGCTTAGTTCCTGTTTGACACTTGATGTTAAGTGCAGGTTGATTGTCTTACTGTGTTAGGCTACCACATCAGCAGCTGTATAGTGTATGTACATACAGATGCTACACAGACATGCGCAGTGGTGTATATCCCTGTTCTACCCCAGAAAATGCTACCCCTGTCAGTTGTTACTATGCCACATGGGGTACATTTCATAATGCTATGCCACATCTTGTGGTTGTACATAGTATATGACAGGGTGCCACACTTTGACCTGAATGTAGCACTGCTGGTGCACTTTGTCTGAGGCCTGTAGAGGGTAACATTTCCCACATGTACGCAGCAGTGCTCCACACATGTGTGATTCTGATTGTGATTCTGATCTAATATAATATTATAAGTGCCACCTGGTTTGTAACTCATTAGTGGTTTGAGTTTGACAGAATATGTTGTATTGTGATGCTAATCACATAGTTACAGGACATACTGGAGTATACCACACTGTGTGAAATTTACACATTGCTATTCAGTGTGGATCTACCCTTGTTATGTTTAGCACCTCATGTGCTTATAGAAAGCAGACTGTCTACATCTCTAATGGCCTCACTCAGTGTATGTGAACACTCTATTTGACTATATTCCATCTTCATTGACTTTTATGTTGCATATGTGTCTTGCATTCAGATCTTAGTACAGTGTCTGTATGCATGTGGTGCCTAGCTCTCAACTTCCATTATTAGCATGAGTGCCCATATCTACTCCATGTGTTTATTGCAAGTGGATCATTCCATTGTAGCTGTGGGAAATCAATGCAAAGCTTAGTTAGGATTCTTAGTAATCACGTTAATTACTTCATGAGACATACTTGTGCCTAACCCATGTGTATTTTGACAGTCATAGATGCTCACTGCCAGTAAGTAGTAGGTTTTGCTCAGTATTTAAGTTGCAGTTACAGTATCGTGTTGATCTTTTCAGACATCTCTGTATGGTATTCCTGGGCATGGTGATGTGTAATTATGACTGATAGCACTCCGGGTCATGTTGCATTATATTGTAATGCTGCATATTGATATGGTGATTTCATGTTGCCTAATGCTGATTTATCCACTACTTATTGTTAATGCATCTCCCAAGGGCTTCAAAATGTGATGTCCTTCCTGTGGATAGACAATAACATGCCAGATCACTGCCTGAGGACTTCAGTTCCAAGGTGGAGGGTGCTGCCCCAGCTAATGACCAGCCATGACCATCCCAAGCTATTGTACTAGCAGAGCAGTGATGCTGTGCCCATCATCAGTAGACAGCTGCATAACGTTGTCACTGACATTTTCAGGACACAGATGAGGGCTATGGTGGAGGACTTCTTTAGAGACAAGGCACATGCCATGCTTGACTCCAGGGAGATTGCAGTGAAGGTCATACATGAGATTTGATATAAAGAAGGGGATGCCTCAGGGCTGTAAATTTGGTCTTTGTGTTCCTTCTGTGTTAGGTAGCTTGCATGTAATAACCAACTAGTTTATAATTGATCTTATTATGGAAACATATATGTGCAATTTGTACCATATGACAGTTGCACTTTCCCCTGTATTTCATTGACTGTGTGCTGCATGCTATTTTTCTATGGCATCCTTTGATATGTTACCATTTTCTGTATATGCCAGATGCCTCTTAACACCTGTGACATGGCAACCCCTTGTCCTGAGCAGGATATTTCACTGTGTCGCTCAGATACAGCATCCAAAGATGTTTGCAAGGCATTATGTTCTCATATGGAGACTTTTTCTTTTTAAAACATAAAATAGACAAGTACACTGTACTGAGAAGCAGTATGGTCATACCTCACTGCAGAATCATACTGTCCCCATTGATTCCTGCCAGTGTTGACAATTCTGTGATACTGACAGTGTATGTATCACTGTGGAGTGGCAATACTGTTAGGATGTGGCATGTGTCTGTCTTTCCTCACACTGCATTGGATGCTCTGCACAGAAATTAAGTTCCCATTCATGTAGTACTGTCATACGGCCATACATACCTACATTTATAACAATGGTTCACGTGGGAGGTTTTCTTCTCTTTTCTGCAGTTTGTGTCTTTGCTAGATATCATGCACAGCATGGGCAAATGGTACTGCTGCTGTATTTGTACACATATGCACATAAGTGACATGTACATCATGTACACCTGTGCTAAACCCTTATGTATGCATGCAAGCTTGTAATACAGTGACACAGGTGTATATTACCCATGTGCATGATATACACATAGCAAACACTGCATTATTTGTCTTGCATGTTGTGAAGAAAATGAAACACTGTCATCTGTGTTAACATGTCTGGCAGGAGATTTTTGTATATTCTCAGATTAACTTGTATTGTATGCCAGCATGTCTAATTGTGAAAATGTAAATATGTTTTTAAAATGTTGAGTATCTCCCTGCTTATACAAAATGTTTAAAGAATCTGTCAGTGTTTTGATAGATTTCTAATTGCATATGTTTGTGAAGGAAATTCTAAAATGCAAACTGTCTGTAGAGATTCAGCTGAACAGTAGATGATGTCATTAGAATTTTTCTGGTTGCTATGTGATTATTTGAACAGCTGATTGACAGTAAAAAGAACTTTATTAAACAGCTGACTGTTAGTTTTAAAATAAGACAGTTGAGACTGTTAACCTGGACTGTATAAAAAAGAGACTGCTGAAGTCAGTTGCTGGGCAGTTTGTGAAGAGCAGCAGTTAGTTGAGAGTTACAGTCAGTTAAAGTGCTGTGCAGAAGATACCCAGAAAAAGCACTCAACAACAATTGTAAGCCTGCCTTTGCCTTGCTGTTATGTTTTAGATTAGACCTGGGACAGTATTCTTTAGTTAAATTAGGAAAGTTTATTTATTTAGATAGAGTTCTTCTAAAATGATGGGATTATGTCCTACAGTTTAAAGTTATATTTCTGGTGACTGAATTCTGGTGTTTATTGAAAGTCATTGATTTACATTCTTGTAATCATTTTACTTATTCTTAAATGTATGGCTAGACAATCAATGTGTTCTTTAGAGATTAGAGAGTGCTTATACCTGTTTCATACTCCTCAGGTCACCTCGAATGCCTGGCTGCTACTGGTCATAGCTGTCATTTTTTTGATATTTAATTTTTAATTATTGATCACCCTTTGAAGGCATTTAGACCTGTCTGACTGTGGTGGCAGTGTTTACCATTTTTATTGGGTTGGGGGCTAAGCTGGAAATCTGTGTCAGGCTTCCCATAAGTGTTTCAGTGTGTGTATGAGAGATTTAAATTTATTTTGAGTGTGAGTGAGTCAGACGTCTTAAACTGGAACATATTGCTCTGAAGTGTATGATAAGGGATTACATTTGGTGGAGACAGAGGTATATAGTCCAGTCCCTGGAGAATAGAGTGTGTTCCTGTTGTGCTCTTAAGGGAAAATTTTCAATTTTGTTCTGTGCTTTGGTGTTTTCTGTGATGCTCTTACACTGGAGTCAGTGATGAGAATTGAGGCTCCTTAATTAGTGATCTGGATTTTAAGTGAGGGATGTGACATTATTGTTGGCAGTCCAGTGAGATATTGACCGGATGTCACACATGTGCACAGTCCTGTCTTTATAGTGTCAGATGAGGTACCACACGTTATGGATGTCTATCTACCATGCTGTGGCCACAGTAGGCCAGCATCACCATGTAGTGCACTGAACCATAATAGAAAGAAATGTGTAGGTTGTTTTGACACAAGTAGCTGTAGCATATCATGAATGATACATACGTACAAGTGTGTTATATATGCAGTGAACAAAATTAATGTCCATAGATAACACATGGTGTTCTATCATTTCAGTAGCATTTGCTTGCAGAATGCTGTGTTTACACATGATGACTCTTTAATGCAGCTGAGACATTTAGCTGCTACCTTGACAGAACATCAACATGTCAGACAGTACTTTTCAGGATTGCAATGTGGCTAATTGGATGGATGTTTTCCTCCTATTTGTAGGTTTGATGGTTCTATCCTCACTTCTGTTCTTCTAACCCTACATGCATCTGGATCTTTCTTAATTGGAGCCTGTACCATTTGTATATATGTCCAGAGCTTCAAACATAGGCCTTGTCTGTAGTAACACTATGTGTCTATGCTGTGGCATCCTCTTTGGACAGGTATTGCTCCACATGCCATGCCATGCCATCATCATTCCTGATTCTCTCAGTAAGGTGCTCACACATAATTTATGGCATCACTACAATGATGTTGCATGCATTGGTGCACGACTTTTATCTCTTTTAGCATGGTGGGCCATGTGTAGGTTGCACTCTTTCTTGTTTTGTTATCTTTCTGTTCACCCTCCTGTGCTGTTTGCATTCTTATTTTCTGTGTGCAACCTTCGCTCCCTTTGTATTGTACCACTCTGCATTTGTGTTTTGTGGTATCCTTTATGTGATATGCTTCTTTCTCACCCACTTCTTGTCTACCACTTGCCTGTAACTCACCATTCCCTCTTTTCTTCAAAACCAAAAAAAGGAGCTTATTTCCTTAAAAAATACCCATGCTCCTCTGATCTTTCTGCTGACCATCCTTTCACTTTCGTCATGTGTGTCTCCCCTCTTTACCCTTATCCATCTTCTATTGCCCTACTTCCCCCATCCTTGGTGTGTGTGTGTGTGTGTGTGTGTGTGTGTGTGTGTGTGTGTGTGTGTGTGTGTGTGTGTTATGTGTTTTCTCCAAATGTCCTACTTCCCACATTATTTTTTATAAATACACAACTAATGTGATATGCCACATCACCAAAAAAATTACTTTTTGATATCATCACCTTCCTGGCAGAATCTACAATATTCTGAGATTTCACATAATCGTATAGTTGCATATTAACATTGAATTGTTATGTATTTAGGTTATATGGTAAGAATTTTAAATTGCATACCTGTGTTTATGACCTTTATTCCATGCCTTCACCTCCATTACCTAAACATAATTTATTTATCATCTGTAATATATCTGTGTGTTATTTGCATCCTATATGCCTTTTCCAAAGAGCAACTGCTGCCTCCTTTGCGGTGTTCCTTTTAGCATACTGCATGTGTCTTTTTTAATCTTCGTAGTTGCAATTATCTTGGGGCATCTCTGTGTCTTACTTTGATGCAAACTTATATTTCAAGTTCGGTATTGTTTCTCATTTATGTATCACCTTGCCTGGCAGCTTGCTTACTCTTTAAATGATGCATTCTGCATGGCTGTGTTGATCTTTTGAAATTAAACCCATGCTTTTTTTTATAGGGTATCTGAATACTGTGTAGTTATTATTTTACACTGAAAATGTGCTTGTCAGTCTTGATATTAACTTGTTACACAGCACTTGCTGTTTTAAAAGGAAATTGTTTTGTTTAGTCATGTCTGGAAAATTATTAATTTGCAAATTTAATTAATTTTGTTGTTATTTTTGTGTTGACTATGGTTCATATGTATCATATATCATTGTTCGAGTTTGTAGTTTTGTGAAGTGCTTAAGTAATTTAGCATTACAATAAAACTGAACTTGAACTTGAGTTTTAATACAACAATGATGGACTTTAAAAAACTTCACTGGTGATATGTGCGTGATGTTGTATTGTCTGGAATAAAATTTCTGTTCAGATTTCATATCATTAAACTTGCAGATGAATCATTGAATATAGCTGGCTATTACTTTCCAGCATTACATAATACTGTTTCAAATTCACAGTTAAAAACAATAGGTGCAGGTTCTGTTATTTCAATGCAGTAAAAAAAGGGGCACGTCTTCTGAAATGAAAGGAGAAAATACATCAACAATTGGTAAAGACTCAGAAGTGTTACTATTGATTCTACTAATAGTACTTTGTTAGAACAATTGGTAAAGACTCAGAAGTGTTACTATTGATACTACTAATAGTACTTTGTTAGAACAATTGGTAAAGACTCAGAAGTGTTACTATTGATACTACTAATAGTACTTTGTTAGAACAATTGGTAAAGACTCAGAAGTGTTACTATTGATACTACTAATAGTACTTTGTTAGAACAATTGGTAAAGACTCAGAAGTGTTACTATTGATACTACTAATAGTACTTTGTTAGAACAATTGGTAAAGACTCAGAAGTGCTACTATTGATACTACTAATAGTACTTTGTTAGAACAATTGGTAAAGACTCAGAAGTGTTACTATTGATACTACTAATAGTACTTTGTTAGAACAATTGGTAAAGACTCAGAAGTGTTACTATTGATACTACTAATAGTACTTTGTTAGAACAATTGGTAAAGACTCAGAAGTGTTACTATTGATACTACTAATAGTACTTTGTTAGAATATGTGGTAATGCAGAGGGATATGACAAAAACCTTATGTGTCTAAGAATTTGAGAGATAAACATAAGCATGGAATTTATGGAATCCATTTTGATATCACATAGCAAAACAATATGATCAGAGAACTCATCATAATTTTTTTACTTCATGTGGAGTTTTAGCTGCCAAGTGTGGAAGTAGGAAGTTATAACCTCCCTCTACTCTTCACTCATTAGGCCAATAACTGAGTACAATGCCCCTTTTGGTATGCACCTTTCAAAGTACATGCAGCAATTGGAGAGACCACAAAGGTTCTTCACAAGGAAAATTCAAGGTCTTCAGCAGCTATCCTATGTGTATCATCTGAAATCACTGACACTTTATTTTGTTTCATACAGATTAGTCAGATGCGATCTTTGCCTTGCATATAAGGAAATCTTTGACCCTGCTTTATTGGAAATGCTGTACATCCGGACGTCAAATGGCACATGGGTTACTCTCTCTAAGGACCTAAACCTGGTATGTGACATCACTAGAACCTGCTGGAGGGACAGATTTGTCTCTCAATGTTTACCACACCTTTAGAATAGACACCCACTTCACGTGAAACAGAGAACCTCATTGGCCATCTTCAAATGCAATCTGGATGATTGGATGGGTAACTGTAAATTCAACCCAGGGGTTCCACCTGTGTCCCTCTTGGACAGGGGCAATAGGTGCCGATTGTGGTAACAGGTGTAAATTTGGCAAGGCTTGTAAGGGCCCTTGGGCCATTAGCCTAGTAACTTCCTATGATCCTATGATTCTATTAAAGCAGTTGGCAGCTCTCAATCTGTTTCTTAAAAAGCTACAGTAAGGTACATTGGTTTCTTGTATTTTCTTAACAGTTAATGTGTGTTTCATTTTGGTTCAACCTTGTACTAGAAAACTACAAATAAGATTTTACTGTGTTAAAGTCTGGCTAAATGTTTTGCCTTCTGCTGTTAATGTGTAGTAAGTCTATCAGCAAGTTTCTACTGACATTTTTACTCTAGGCTGCAATAGTAGATGCTAAGTGTTGTCTTTCTGCTGTTAATGAAGGTTTTTGTTGTAATACCCAACTTTGTTTTTATGAACAGCACAATTACTGGATAATTGTAGAGTTTCTGTTTGTGAAGAGTTTTGTCATTGGCTAGGGTTGCTTGTTCTTTTCATATGCTACACACTCTAGCTGCCTTTTCTGAATGCTTAAATATCACACTTACAGACTGTATGTTGGGTAGCAGAGTGGGAGCAAACAGATAGGCATACTACCTGTTTCTCTAACATATGTAATCCTACATCTCAGTAACCCCACACTTGCATGCACACACATACCTCTTTTTTAGTTTTATTATTCTTTCTGCCTTTCTATAGTGTGGAAGCCACCATTTTTGTTTTTAGTATTCCCAAACTTGCATACATACATATATCTCCTGTTAGCTTTCTTATTTTCCTGTTTAAAGGCTAGAAAGCTGATATGCACAACTGTGCAATATAGTGCACTACTCTTGTTTGCCAGACATTACTTAATGTCGCTGAGTATAGGTAAATACTACTGTACCTATCTACTTCAACCATCAAGTATTGCTTATTAACTTTCTCTCTCTCTCTCTCTCTCTCTCTCTCCCAGTGAACCAAGTGCATAGTAAGTCTGACTACTGCTGCTGCAAAAGTTATCATATCCCACTACCTAAACAACTTGCACAGCTGAATTTCACCTGCAGTTGCAAAAGTTCACAAGAAACAATACATTAAATTAAATCTATGTAAGGCAATTTCCAAGCCTCAAACTAACAACTTAATTTCTGAAGTCATGCATTAGTGTGTTCTGTTTAGTAGTGCTGAATCTGCTGGAGGGACATCCCCACCCCCACTTACTTACCCACACTCACAGGCCTTTTACTGCTGAAACTGAAGCTACATTAACACTTTAGCATATTTTACTCTTATCAGTGCAATATATCCATGGAAAGATGATGAAAAGCCTATAACCATAAAATTAAATCCTGTGACACGTCAAGTATTTAGAGTTCAGAGACCTTGTCTTTGTATCTATGAATGTTCTACCTCACTGATTGCTTTGGTGGTAAACCATCTGAGGGTGTTCGTCCCGCTCCATTTGCTCTACTCACTCTGCTCCCCTGTCCTGCCCCCTATGCTACCCACTCCCAGCACCTCTACTCTGTTCCCAAGCAAGCCACTCCCCCTCATTCATATGATCTAGTTATATACAACTCTACCTTGTCCACACCCAAATTTCATTCACACCTTACAAACTTTTATATACAAAAACTTACTGACTTTCCCTTAAATCTCTCACCTTGAATTCTCATCCCCCAACAATAACTCTTTGCATCTTACTCTACTCCACCATCAGTATAATCACCATCTCAAACTGTCTTACATTAACTTCAGGCTTACCACCTTCTCTTCTGTTGTACTCACATCAAACTGACATTACACCATAATTTTACTACTGACCAATCACATCTCTCCCCACCCCTCTTTACCACAGTCCACAAGGCAAAACACTTAACCACATTGTCATATCCCATCCTGAAGTCAAAACATTTCCAACCTTACCTTAACCTGCTCACATATCATTAGATAACATACATATGTATTTACACCTGATATTACATTCTAACACATAAATACCACTTTTACTATTTTTTTAAACACACTATCACAGTTGATATGCTCCTCCTAACCTGCCTAACTTCTGTACTCTTAATTCTCAACCTCTCTACAAGTATATCCTCTCATATCCCCACACAGAAATACACATCAACAACCTCCTCCAACCATCTCCCCAATAACCAATACAGCTTTTCACATCTCTCCCCCAGCTATTCCACTATAACCTCCCATACTATTCAAACCACAAATTGGCTTCCTCACCATCTATGAAACCACACTTGACACCAGTACCATCAACTATGAATAAAAACCACTTCCCATGGTACTTAATTCTCATTACCTATCAACTACAAATGTGGAGACATACGTCCTAACCCAGGCCCACTCACTAATCCGAACCATAAAAGTAACCCCAAAGATTTAAACATACTTACAATGAACCTTAGAAGTGTATGTAATAAAATAACCCCACTGCATGCCTGGATTTATCAAAATAAACCTGACATACTAGTCCTTACCAAAAGATGGCTACACCCTAAATTAAAAGACTCAGAAATAATATCTCCAAACTTTGCAATAACCAGAAGAGATAGATCTAAAAAAGGGGGAGGGATAGCCCTTCTATATTCCTCTACACTCAGCATCACACCCTACACCAGTAATATACTCATCTTTTCCAATGCTGAGGTACTAATTTCTTTTTTGAACCTTAACACATTAAAAATAATTAGCATAACAGTAATTTATATCCCACCAGGTCAAAATATACCAGTGTTGCAAAATGTTTTATCCTGGACATCCCAAACAATAAACCTTGAAACAATAATCTTAGGAGACATAAATATTGATTGGCAAACCATAGCTTCCAACTCCCCAAACAAATAGTAAAAATCTGTATGTTTTTTTTCAGCTTATCAATACTCCAACCAGATACAGCAAAGATCTTACCTGCCAGTCCACCCTTGACTGGATTCTAGTATCTCACTCCGCCAATTACCCCTGTTCTGGTACACTGTCCAACTCCCAGAGAGATCATCTGCCAGTTTATTCCCTTAGAACAACTCCCAACAACTAAGACAACACACTGTAAAATCAGTAAGGAGCTCAACTAATTTTTGTCAGCATAAATTCAACTATCCCCTATGTGAAATAAACTGGACACCCCTTAAACAACTACCCCTTAATGATGCTGTACTATACTTTAATAACACCTTCCTTCACATACTTAATACCCTAGCACCCATTCATAGGAAAAGAATAAAAAAAAAAAACTCAGCACCATTGCTCTCTAAGGAATGTAAACACCTGATGAAGCAAAGGGACCTAGCCTGGATAACCTGGAAACTAAACAAAAATGAGCAAAATCGTGTCAATTATAAAACACTATGTAACAAAGTGACAGCACTAATCAACAGATAGGTCATAGTATTCCAGGGTTCAACTTCAGCATAAAATCAACCCCAGTAAACTTTGGCATGCCATATCTTCTCTACTTAACTCTGGTACAAACAGAGAGCACAACCCATCATCTGATAACCTCCATTACAAATAGCTGACACCTTTAACAAGCACTTCATAAAATCAATATCAGACCTACTAACAAGCACACCTTATGTTGGACCCCTCACCCTTCAACCTTGTCAGACATCAACCCTAGTCCATCAACTACTTCTAACCCTGTCATTAATAACCCTCCTTCTCAACAAAGTGTCTTACAAACTCCATTCTCATTTCAGCCCATACCCACTGACAACATTAAGAAACTACTACAAAAACTAAAACCCTGCTCCACCTCAGCTGATAATCTTCCACACACTACATCAAACTGGCTGCCAACTCAATCACCTACCCAATCAGTATCGTTATAAACAGGTCTTTATCTGAATCAGAAGTACCTACCATATGGAAACAATCTCACATCACCCCCATCCACAAAGGAGGCAACTCTTTTGAACCATCCAATTTCCGACTTATATCCATCTTGTCACCCATATCCACAATTCTTGAGAGAGGTATCCATTAGCAGGTAATGCAATATCTATTGCAAAACAATCTTCTAATCAAAATCCAACATGGCTTCTGACCGAGCCACAGCACAACTACAGTCCTATTATCATTTACAGACACAATGAACAAGGGCTATACCACCTCAGTATTCCTTGATCTCTCCAAGGCCTTTGACACAGTGTCTCACCCCTTACTAATAAACACACTGTCTAACTTAGGCTTCTCATATAACACAGTAAAATGGTTTCAGAGCTACCTCAAGGATCATAAACAAGTAGTGAAATGGTCCAATGAATTCTCACCATTTCTCTACAACCCTACTGGAGGCCCTCAAGGCTCCATCCTTGGACCCCTACTCTTCAACATTTTCACAAACGACCTTCATTGCCTCTCACCCTGGGACCCTCATTCAGTATGCTGATGATTCCACCATAATCTTCACTGCTCAATCACTACCAGAATTACTTTCAAAAACTCAACAGTCCTTTACTGCAGTTGAGTCCTGGCTAAGAAATGCCCAACTCTTTCTTAAACCAAAGAAGACTAAACTAGTACTCTTTCACTCCCCAAAACACCTCCCCTATCACTGATCATTTCAACATCCTTGCGTCTAACAACACTGCCACAGAAACAGTGCAGGAAACAAACTTCTAGGTGCTAACATTGACAATAAACTTTCGTTCAACCCCCATATACAGCAAAATATAAAGAAAACTCATCAAAAATTGGGACTCTTATATAGAAACAAATATTTCTTTACTGCAGCAACCAAAACTACCCTTGCAAAAAAACATGTTTACTTCCTTCCCTTCTTTACGGTGCTTCTATCCTAACTAACTTACAAACTTCTACCCTAAGCAAGCTGGAACAGTGCTACAACAAAGTATAAAAGTTTGCCACAAAAGACAAAAATCTCTTAGCCATCTCAAAATCCAAAAGAAAATCAGGTCACTCTCTGTATTCTTACTCTCTATACTATGGAGTGTATGTGCGTGTGTGCATGTGTGTGTACTTTTGTGTTTATGTGAGCAAGAGCACAAGAACTTTGTTTAGGTAAAACAATGAGACTGATATGTGAAAAACAAACCTGCTATAACTATATGCTTATGGGTCCCTATCAGATTATCGAAGTTTCAAAACTTCGAATGTCATATGTTTGGGACCATATGATCGAAGTTTTGAAACTTCGAACATTTTGAATGGAAATTGCAGTACAGCATAGAATGGGAAATTTACCCTTTTCCGCAATGTAGTGAAATCTTGGATTAGCAAGGGGTGTAGGGGTGCAGGGGGGCTTACCCCCTGCAAAAACCTTAAAAATAGAATTTGTTTGTTTTTTTATTTATGTTTTAATGTTCGCCTTCAATCATATGGTCTCAGCCATATAAATTTCAATGTTTCGGAACTTCGATAATCTGATGTAGATCCGTGCTTACATATGAACCTTTCTATTACTAAGTCACTTTTACTTCATTTTCAGAGTGTAGTCAGTGTTTCCAAAAAATATTTATGATCAGATTAGCAAACATAACTAAAGTCATTATGTATTTGTGAAATAGATTCAATAAACTCACCTGTAGAGAAAACAACACTTGAAACTTCAAACAGCTAATTGTCTTTGAGTGTAGATTAATGACAGGGGCTAGTTTCCTGCCAATACTGACTAGGCAAGAGAGAGAGACAGAGATTCCAGGGTGGGTCAAAAATTGCCATTTAGTGAGGCAAATGTATGTTGTCTCCATGAACATCTCAATGAGTCAGATGGTCATCTCAACTAGTGGACAGGCATTGCTTTCCAAAGTCAATATTACATGTTGTGTTATGTAATACCAGATCAGTTCATAACAAAATAATAATTATCCAGTTGAGGCAATAAAGTAAGTTGACCAAAAAGTAGATAAGGAGGTTTGACGAGCCACAACCATAGCTCAGTCTTGTTCCTATTCCCTGAGGACAGAAATATGTTTGAAGCTATGGAGACCCCACATGCACAGTCTCCACCTCCATGCTATACTGGCAGACAGGATTACCAAAACTATACAAAAGAAAAACTTTGTACAATGGTGGAAGACAACAATATGCCTGTCTCACCTTCCCCTTTATACATCTTAACATTATGTCAACTCTTCAGCCCCTTTCTTCCCCTAATCCTTTTTTTTTTCACCTTTCTCTTGCACTCTTGAATGTCGGTGTTGATTTTCTCTCCATCACCTATTCTGGTTCTTATTCCATGCATCCACAACCCTCTTTGTCAACAACTTCTAGAAATCCAGTGAGTCATCATTCCTTACAACAAGTTACTTGTACCTGTGTCACCTGTACATTATTCCTTACAATATGTTGCCTGTACCTTTGCCACCTGTAGGTTATTCCTTACAATGTTACTTGTACTTGTTCCTGTTCCACCTCTACATTATTCCTTACAATATGTTACCTGTACCTGTGCCACTTGTATGCTATTCCATACAATAAGTTACTTGTACCTATGCCAACTGTATGTTATTCCTTATAATATGTTACTGGTACCTGTGCCACTGGTATGTTAGTGCTTACAATAAGTTACTTATACCTATGCCACCTGTATGTTATTCCTTACAATATGTTACCTGTACCTGTGCCACTTGTATGCTATTCCATACAATAAGTTACTTGTACCTATGCCAACTGTATGTTATTCCTTACAATATGTTACTGGTACCTGTGCCACTGGTATGTTATTCCTTACAATAAGTTACTTGTACCTGTACCACCTGTATGTTATTCATTAACATATGCTATTTGTACCTATCCCACCTGTATGTTATTCCTTACAAGTTACTTGTACCTGTGTCACTAGTGTTTTATTCCTTATAATAAGCTACTTGTACCTGTGCCACCTGTGTGTTATTCCTTATAAGTTACTTGCACCTCCACCTCCTGTATATTATTCCTTAGAATAAGTTACTTGTACCTGTTCCACCTGAACGTTATTCCTTACAATGTTACTTGTATCTGTGACACCTGTACATTATTCCTCATAATATGCTACCTGTGCCTGTGCTACCTGTATGTTATTCCTTATAAGTTACTTGTACCTGTGTCACCTGTACATATTCCTTATAATAAGTTACTTGTACCTGTTCCACTTGTATGTTATTCCTTATGATATTTTATCTCTACTTGTGCTACCTGTACATTATTCATTAAAATATGTTAGTTGTACCTGTAACACAGCTACATTACTCCTTACAATATGTTTCCTGTACCTGTGCCATCTGTGTGTTATTATTTACAATGTTACTTGTTTCTGTGCCACATGTACATTATTCCTTATAATATATTACTTGTACCTGTCCCACCTGTATGTTATTCCTTACAGTATGTTACTTGTACCTGTCCTACATGTACAATATTTTACTTGTACCTGTGCCATCTGTACATTATTCCTTACAATAAGTTACTTCTACCTGTGCCACCTGTACATTATTCCTTACAATATCTTACTAGCATCCTTCCCACCTATGTTATTCCTTACAACATGTTATCTGCAACTGTGCCACCTGTACATTATTCCTTACAATATTACTTGTACCCATGCCACCTGTACATTATAACTTACAGTATGTTACATGTACCTGTGCCACTGGTACATTATTGCTTACAATATGTTTCTTGTACCTGTTCTACCTGTATGTTATTCCTTGCAATATATTACTTGTACCTGTCCCACCTGTACGCTATTCCTTATAATATGTTACTTGTGCCTATCCCACCTGTATGTTATTCCTTACAATAAGTTACTTATACCTGTGCAACCTGTACATCATTCCTTACAACATGTTACATGTAACTTTGCCAGCTGTATTTCATCCTTCCCCTTCTGTCCTTGATGCTCAGACTGATCCCATCAGATCTTCCTGACATGCTCTTTTGCACCACTATTATGTCAAATGCATCTATTTTGGTCTCTGAGAAGACCTTTAGCTCATCTAGCCTTTGGTCATATTCTTTCTTCATCCCACAGATATTTGTTTTAGTTTCCTCCAAAATCCATCTAGATGCCTGGTGTTCTTTTCTGCGTATGGCATCCAGAACTAAATGCAGTACTTAAACTGTGGTCTGAACAAGCCTTTGTATAGTAGAAGTATTGCCTCTTTTCTTCCGGAATCCGTTCCCCTAAGGAGAGACCCCAGCAATCTATTTGCTATCCTAACTGCCCTCTTACACTGCTCCCAGTTGTCCAGCCTCTGTGATCTGCATTCCAGGATCTTTTTCTGGTCTGTTGGTATCAATTCCACTGCTCAGGAGATACTTCACATCTGTCTTGTTGTGGCCAGAGTGCAGTATTTAGAATCTGATTGCAATGAATTTCAACTGACAGCTATCTGCACTCTCACACAACATTTTAAAACCCTTCAATAAATTCTTTCCTCCATCCTCATCTGCCATAGAGATCTTTCTGTTGTCAGTAAAGAGGCTGATTCTGTTCTCTGTACTCTTGGACATGTCATAGACAAGTACAGTGAACAGCACAGAAAAGTACAGTTGTGTACCTACCATAAATGTAGATGTTCGAGTGTATTCACTGTTGCAGTCATTACACTTGGGTTATCCTGCTGGCAGGCTACCCGCAGTCGGCCTGAATTCCAAAGTCCTGGTCCGGCGTCAGTTGCTGTCACCTCTTCCCTGACATCAGAGCGCCAGGGGTATAAAAGATGCAGCCGAAGCCATTTTCTTCAGTTTTTCCTGCCCCAGATGTCAGGTGCCCCCAAAAGGGTAGGCTATAAAAACATTGCTAATAAAAGCATGCAGTAACATACACAAAACCTTCATCTACAAGCAAATACACCACATAGGTTGTATAGGATAGAGAAGTACAGAGAAGTCCCAGAAAAGAAGGGGGAATAGTGGGTGGGTTACCTGGACTGCAACAGTGAATACACTCGAACATCTACATTTATGGTAGGTACACAACTGTACTATGTTCGTGTTTCACTGTTGCAGTCATTACACTTGGGTTGAATCCCAAAGCTAAGGTAGGGCGGATGGGTCTAAATAGCATTAGGAGTGGCTATAAGGCCCTGCAGAACTGCAGTGGCAAAGCCTGCTCTGGATTTAGAGTAAAGAGTTAAGTGGTAGTGCTTGGTAAAGGTGTGCACTGAATTCCAAGTTGCAGCCTCCAAAATATCCTTGGTTGGTTCTCCTCTGAGGAAGGCTGCTGAGGTGGCTGCTGCCCTGGTAGAATGTGGTCTAATGCCCTTAGGCACTGATTTGCCATGTTGTGAATAGCAGAAACTAATGCAGTGTCCTATCCATTTTGAAATAGTCTGCTTTGAGATAGCCTTTCCTTGTGATCCTGCAGCATATGCCACTAAAAGCTGCTCAGTCTTTCTGAAAACTTTAGTTTTGTCCAAGTAGAAGTGTAGCTGTCTGTGTATGTCCAAAGAATGCAGAAGTCTCTGCCCTTTATTCTGTGGGTTTGGATAAAAAGTAGGCAAATGAATGGTTTGGTTAAGAGCCACACTGGACACTACCTTAGGCATAAATGTTGGGTTTGTCCTTAGAGAAACCCTGTCCAGATTGAAGATAATAAAAGGTTCCACAGCCATTAATGACTGTAACTCTGAGACTCTTCTTGCTGAAGTTATTGCTAGGAGCAGAGCTGTTTTCCATGATAAGAATTTAATATCAGCTGTATTGGCTGGCTCAAAAGGAGGCAGTGTGAGTTTTTCCAAGACAAAATTGAGGTCCCATGCAGGTATTGGTGCTCTCCTTGGAGGTCTTATGTTTTTTGCCCCCCTGAGGAACTGCCTAAGCAATGGATGTGAAAAAATTGGTGGTTCTGTATTGTAATGAGCTGAAATGGCAGAGGCATGGATCTTAATTGATAGACCTTTGTCCAGCATCTCAGTCAGGTATTGTAAAATCTGAGGAATATCTGGTACAAGCATGTCAATTCCTTGCGCCTCGTTCCAAGCACAGAATCTCTTCCATTTTTCTGCATAAAATTTCCTGGTGCTGGGCCTCCTGGCCTCCAAAATAACATCCATAACCGCTTTAGAGAGAGGTGTATGCTGAATGGTCATACTATCTGCCATGCAGTTAGATTTAGGGTTCTGAGTTGGCTGTGCAGGATCTGATTGTTTTGTTGGGTCAGCAAATGAGGAATTTGAGGCAATGTCCAGGTTGGGCCTTGAGACAAGCTCCTTAGGATTGGGTACCAGTGTTGGTGTGGCCAATCTGTGGCAATTAGTATAATTTGTGGCTTTTCTTGTCTGACCTTTAGGAGTACCTTTGGGAGGAGAGGCAGTGGAGGAAAGGCATATACTGTAAGGTTGTTCCAGCTGAATGACAAGGCATCCACTTTCCATGCTTGTTTGTGATAAGTCCTTGTGCAGAATGTCTGAAGTTGGCAGTTGTGAGGGGAGGCAAAAAGATCTATGTATGGGCATCCCCATTCCCTTGTTATCATGCTGAAGATATGTGGATCTAGTTTCCACTCATGAGGATCCATGAGGTTTCTGCTTAGTTCATCTGCCAAAGCATTTGTTTTTCCTGGCAGGAATTGTGCTTGCAGGTGTACTTGGTAGGTCAATGCTGTGTTTCACAAAATCATGGCTTGTCTGCAGAGAGGGAAAGAATGTGTGCCCCCCAGCTTGTTTATGTACCACATAACTGTGGTGTTGTCCATCTTTATCAGCAGCTGTCCTGGATGAAATAGGTCCTTGAAGGCTGTAAGGGCATTTTGTACAGCTAGCATCTCTTTTTGATTGATGTGAAGATGCCTTTGGTTTGGGGGCCATGTGTCCTGAATACATTTTCCTGCCATATGGGCCCCCCAGGCATAATCTGACACATCTGTTGTTAGTGTCTGCCTGGATGTGGGTAAAGTGAATGGCTGTACCTTGTTGTGGTGACAGGCCTATGCCCACCATCGAAACTCCTGCTGCAGGCAGGGAATGAGTGAAATGAATGATTCCAGGCTGTGGCAATGTTGAGTCCAAACACTTTTTAGATACCATTGTAGTTTCCTCATATGCAGTCTTGTATATGGAATTAGCAGAATGCAAGAGGCCATGTAGCCCAGAGCCTGCAGAATTTTTCTTGCAGCTAACTGGGTCTTTGTTGCCATGCTTTCAAAGTAAGAAGTCAGTTGTCTTTGTTTGTCTGGCATGAGATAAGCCATCTGGGCAGTTGTATTTAAGCTTGCACCCAGGAATATTATCTCTTGAGAGGGTACTTGTTTTGATTTCTTTTCGTTTACTGTGTACCCTAGGCAAATTAGTAATCTTTTTACAAACGCCAGATGCTTTAGTAGAATGTCTTTGGTCTCTGCTTGAATAAGGCAGTCGTCCAAGTAGGGATATATTTGTATTCTTTGTCTGCAAAATGTAATTACTGGTGCCAGGCATTTTGTGAAGACCCTGGGCGCAGTAGATAAGACAAAGGGCAGTGCAGAGAATTGGTAGTGCATTGAGCCAGCTATGAATCTGAGGTATCTTCTGCAAGATTGTCTGATTGGGACATGCAGGTATGCCTCTTTAAGGTCCAAAGTTACAAGCCAAGCCTTCTTTCCCAGCATGGGCAGAAGCTGTTGCAGAGTCAACATTATGAATTTTGGTATGTCCAGAAAAGTATTTAGAATAGACAGGTCCAGAATTGGTCTCCATACTTTGTCCTTTCTTGGTACTAAGAAAAGTCTTGAGTAAAATCCTTGTCCCTGCTCCTGTTGTGGCACAGGCTGAATGGCCCTCATGTCCATGAGAGATGTTACTTGGTTTTGTGCCTCTGCCCATTGATTGTGGCAGGTCTGGCATACCTTTTGCCTTTGGACGGGTGTGAAAGTGGAACCTGTAGCCCTGAGAGACTATGTTTAGGACCCATTTGTTTTGTGTGATCGTGTGCCAATTTTGTGAAAAAAGTGCTAGCTTTCTCCCTAAGGGTGCTGCCAAGAGAGAAATGCTTGGTATTGGCAGAGGGAAGTAAATGGGAGTTTCCTATATGGCTGTGATTTGTCTTCTCCGCTTCCGGAGGTAGAAGAACCCCATTGTTTGGGCCTGTATGAGCCCTGGGGCTGTTGCCTGCCTCTAGGGTGTCTGTATCTGCCTCTTTGTGGCCTGTCTGACATGGGAAAGGACCAATTCTTAGAAGGCCAGTTCCTGCTAAATCTGGGTGGCTGCACCTGTAAGAAATCCTTCACTGTTTGCATAGATTTAGCTTTATCCTCCATTTTCTTCAACAACTCTTCTGCCTTAACACCAAACAAAGTATTATGCTGTAATGGAGCATCCAATAATTTTGCTTTAACATGATCAGGCAGAGTCTGTTCTTTTAACCAAGCATGCCTTCTAATAACAGAACCTGTTACAGCGGCCCTGCAAGAGGCCTCTAGTGAATCATAACCACATTGCAAAGTATGTTTTCCCACTAGTTCAGCTGCATGCAATAAATCCTGCAAATCTTTGTTCTCAGAACATTCAGAATTTGTCAACATTTTCTGTTTTAACAAAGACATTAAGTATTGCTGATATTTGAGCATATGAAACTGATAATTTAAAGCCCTTACAGCCAAGGTAGCAGAAGTGTAAACTTTTTTCCCCCATCTGTCCAGTGCACTAGAATCTCTATCTGAGGGGACAGGGTTTTTAGCAGTAGCAGCCTTGACCCCTTTGGGACCCTGAGAGATAGTTTCTGGGTCAGCAGCAAGGTTTTTATATAGAAATTTATGAGAATATGGAACCCTGTAGTATCTGTCTGACTTAACAGGTGCAGGAGGTAAAGAGTCAGGAGACAGGCCGGACTCTGAAAATACATCATCTACAATGTCTAGAACAGGTGGAATTGCAAGAGGTCTGTGCTGAGGTAGTAGAAGAAAGTCTCTAAGCCTTTTCTTAGAATCTGAATAATCTTGGGTCTCCCAGTGGAAATGCTCCCTCATGGTATGCAGGGTTTCCCCAAATGAGTAATCCTCAGGAGGAGAAGCTGAAGTAATAGATTCTTCAGCATCAGAATCCTCATAGGGAGGAATAGAATATCCCTGTTCTGAAGAGGAATCAGAGGAAATGGAAACCTGATTAGAGGAATCATATTCAGTATCTTGCCTAGGCCTCTTATCAAGAGGAGGATGGGAACCCCTGATCAAAGTAATTATGTCTTCGGCCATTTTGAGCATCTGTTTCTTAGGCATAGAAGTCTGTCCTGGAGAATGCTGTACTTCTTTCCTTGTCTTTAAAACTGTTTTAGACTTTGTCTTGGATGCGGAAGTAGGCTTGATATAAAACACGAAAAGAACGACCACTGCTCACAAGGATATCAAGGATGCAGGCAAAGACGTAACAGTAAAATAAAAATATAAATTTAATGACAACAAAACACTGACTAAGCGCTTTCGCCAAATAATGGCATCATCAGAGTCAGTGTAAACTCACAAATGCACCTAATTTATACAAATTAATTTAAATTAATTTAGTCAATTAGTAATTAATAATTAACAAATCGACCAATAAACCACAGCTTAATATAAACCTCATACAAACATTGATTTTCCATAGTTCAAAACATTCTCAAATGATGCAGCAACAGTAACTTAAATGCATGTATATACGTTGTCACAATAACACATAAAAAAAATATGTAAAATATTTATAAAAGTAATTAAAAAATTTTTTATATATATATTTTGTATATATATAACTTGAAAAACTCCAGATAAATTAAACCAAACTAGACTTTAATTTCAACACTGATTTAATAGAAATGAAGTCATTGATACCAGGAAATCTTGTAGCGTTTAGTCAAAGCTGCCATTCAACCTCCTTAATCGCTACCTTGTTGCTAATATCACCTCCCTGGTCAGGAAGAACCCTATCAACCACAAAAAATAGAAACTTTTTGAATTCATTACACTTGCAACTGTGTAAATACAAAGCATTATATTAGTCTTTTTTCTTCAAACACCGCAAATGTTCACTAATTCTGTCACGCAATCTACGTGTGGTCATACCCACGTAGAAGGCGTCACAAGAAATACATGAAGCGATGTATTCCAGGTTTCTGGTGTTGCAATTACATAACCCTGGACATGCCAAGGTATGTCCGTATCCTTTCACACACAAGTATGCACCCTCTGCAATGAATCGACAACATCTGCAACTACCGCACTTAGACATCCGAGACTTCCTATGTCTATATTCCTTCTCAAATATTTCCTTCAGATTTTCACCCCTACTATAAACTATCCTAGGTTTCATACCCACTATTTCCTTAGTGGTACTCCCCAAGAAAAGATTCCATGCATTCCGCAGCACCATGCTTATTTCTGAAGCTTTCTCATTGAATTTTAAAATAAAGCATGGTCCTTGGAAATAAGGTGTCATTTTTGAGCTCTGATCTTGATCATCCACATTCAAAGTTAGTGTGGTTTTAATAATTGGATAATATATAGAACTTCTCTTCCTGTAAACCTCCCTCTTAACTTTTAAGAGTAATTTGAGGGGGTATCCCCTATCCAGTAGCATACCAATCAATTTATAGATTTCTTCTTTGAATAACCCATCATCACTAACTAATCTAGAATTGCATGCCATTTGTCCTTTAACGACACCTTTTCTTAAATGGTAGGGGTGACAACTCCTAAAGTGGAGTAAAGAATTAGAGTAACTCTCTTTTCTATAAAGTGTGCTGGTTAGACCCCCCCTCATTCTTAATAATGGTTAAATCCAAGAAGTTTACTCTATCACTATTCCACACATAGGTAAATCTCAAAAAGTCAGTAGTGCTGTTCAAATATTGAACAAATTCACTGGCACTAAGTTCATCTCCGTCCCACAAAATGAGCAAATCATCTAGGAACCTATTATATAATACAATATTGGTGGAAAATCTAGATGGAAAAACAAATAACCTTTCCCAAGTTAACAGGACTAGGTTAGCAAACACTGGGGCACACTTTGCCCCCATAGCAACACCAGACCTTTGTTGGAATATTTCCCCCTCAAATTTTATAAAATTATTCTTGAGGATAATTTCCATCAGATTACAAACAAAATTTATTTTACTCTTATTAATATGTTGACACAGGTTGAGACTATCACGAAACATCTCTAATCCTTCCATATGGGGGATAACAGAAAATAAGTTGACGACGTCGATTGTCAAAAAACCATAAGGCCTTGAATGCACCCCTACCTCTCTCAATCTCTCGAGACAGTGCCACGAGTCCCTAAGTATGTGTGTCACATCTTTAAAGACTGATTTACATGACTCGTCCACAAATGGTGCGAGAGGTTCAGTTTTTGAACCCCTCGCGGCCACAATAGGTCTAAACTGCAGATTTTCAACACCTTTATGCACTTTCGGTATGCCAAAAAAACTTGGCATAACTGGATTTTTAACCATGAGAAAATCAAACTCAACTTCCGTTATCTCTCCTTGATACAAAGAATCCAACAAAAACAAATCAATTCGTTTGAAAGCAACATTTACCTCGTTAATAGAGACCCTTATATATGTGCTGGCATCTTCTAAGATTGTCATCATAGATGTAAAATAATCAATATGATTCATTAGGACCATGCCACTACCTTTGTCGGGGTGCATACATCTGACATTATTGGAAGATCTTAATTCCTTCAAAAATAGTCTTTCTTGTAAAGATAAATTGTCGCCAACCAAGCATTTAGTCCCACATATCCTCCTTAACTCAAGGTCTAAAAACTTTTCAAAGGCAATAAATTCACTCGGAGTCGGAGGAATAAACGTGCTTTTTCTTCTGAGTACGGGATTGGATGAATTATCATCCGTCAATCCCAACTGTTTATTGTTGTGAAAATAAACTTCCAAACTAAGTTTTCGTATAAACAACTTCACATTAATCAAAACCCGAGCTATGTCAAGTTTAAAATTGGGTACAAAACTAATACCCTTGGTAAATAGTTGAAAATGAACGTCACCTACTTCCATGTCTGTATAGTTGTATATATAAAAACCACTTTGTTTCAAAATTTTACAACATGATTGAACTACAAGGTCAGGCACACTAGAGTCATTACTAGTTGTAACATTCACATTATTATCAACAACATTGTTCATCACGTTCATAGTATGTTCATCCAAAACTGTATCAAATGACTTAGGGTAAATGAACACCTGATTAGAATCCCTGTCAAAACCATTATAAATGATATTTTCTTCCAATAAAACTAGGTTTGTATTATTTCCATTCGTGCATACATCATGGGATAAACCCCCCCTAGTTTCAACTGTTGCTGCATCAGGAAAACGTGTTACATTGCACAACCTGGGTGAAACATACATATTACTAACATCAATAAAATCAGAACTAACACATTTTTCTAATAACGTCTCTGTACAAACCCCCGCCCTCTCCCCAAAGTTTGTTTGCCTACGAATGCAGGCCTCTGGTCTCTGTTCATCAACCTCTCCAACCTGCGTGGGCCCGGGGGTTGGTCCAAAAAAACCTCCTCATCGAACACTTCACAGTCAGGTACAAATTCAACATGCTCAACTCGTGAGTTATTCTCATGCTCAGAATGTATAACATTATTGTAATGATTATTATTATTGTTGCGTTCATAACGTTCCCTAATACCCGGTGGATAAGCACACTTGTGTTGGTAGTCAAGCGTATCTCTAGCAAGTTTCCTTTGTTTAACAGTTTTGTTTTTCATTACAAAGGACTCTAAGTTCCTCAAAACTCTTTGGAAATTGGCCTCGTATTGACAAAACAAAAGGTCCGTTGTGATACTGTTATGTAACTTAGTAATGTCCTCACGCAAAGAGGCCAACTTAACACAGTTGTTGTTAATGATTATTTCAAGCATGTCCAAACCAGCTCTATCAAACAAAACAACAATATCCCTATAAGCTTCTGAACCAGTTTCTATACCCATAGCTTCCATAAGCGTAAACCTTTGGGTACTTGTTTAAGCTCCTTTGATTGTCTAAGAAACAAATTATCAAGCTGTAGGGCTTTGTATTTAATACAAAGTTTGTCGTACCTGGAGACTTGATCTTTCAAACTAAGAAACTCCGTTGACTGTGGGTTAAATGATCCACCATAAATGCCCAACTCCGGTGCTTCAAACCATGACTGTAAATCATGGCCCTTCTTGCTGTTCGTCACTGAGCTAGGAGGAGCACGTAGTTCAGATGAAGCACGATTGGTCATCGCCAAATGTGGAACAGCTCTCTCGTTGGAATTAGAAATAACACCAGACACAACTCGTGGATCAGACTGGTCATGATTGGACTTCTCTGAATTATTTTTACCCTTTGAGTCCTTAGAGTTAACATTTCCATTAGAAATCACATCCGAAAAGGTACTTTTAGTACTAACAATCTGTCCAGGTTTAGGGAAGGATGAGGATAACACAGGTGAATGCATGGTAAATAGTTCAATTTGAGTGTCAGTGGGACTATCAGCCGACGCTGAACCCTTATCACCACTGTTCTTTTCATAAATTTTAAGAAGCTTGTTCACTACTACAGAAAGTTCCTTAAGAACGCTCTCCATCATGTCAAAGCACAGTCACCAGGCGACCAAATGGCAGGGTCGAAAAAAACCAACAAATCAATTAAAATCCAAAAAAGGACACAGTTTCATAGAAAACACGAAAAGAATGTCCACTGCTCACAAGGACATCAAGGATGCAGGCAAAGACTTCATAGTAAAATAAAAATATAAATTTAATGACAACAAAACACTGACTAAGCGCTTTTGCCAAATAATGGCATCATCAGAGTCAGTGTAAACTCACAAATGCACCTAATTTATACAAATTAATTTAAATTAATTTAGTCAATTAGTAATTAATAATTAACAAATCGACCAATAAACCACAGCTTAATATAAACCTCATACAAACATTGATTTTCCATAGTTCAAAACATTCTCAAATGATGCAGCAACAGTAACTTAAATGCATGTATATAAGTTGTCACAATAACACATAAAAAAATATATAAAATATTTATAAAAGTAATTAAAAATTTTTTTTATATATATATTTTGTATATATATAACTTGAAAAATTCCAGATAAATTAAACCAAACTAGACTTTAATTTCAACACTGATTTAATAGAAATGAAGTCATTGATACCAGGAAATCTTGTAGCGTTTGAAGAGTCAGATGCAAAGACAGTCTATTTGGCTTTTCTTAGTCAATTCTACAAAATATGTAAAAAATCAAAGTGCCTTAAAAGTAGAATGGGGGGGTTCTGCTTTTTCCTCTCCCCCCAAATGTTGCCCCTGCTCATTAGGTATCATTGTTCACTGCTAACCCCAGAGTGATGTCTTTATTTGCTTCCTAGATCTGAGCCACTGGCCACTGCTGCCTGGTGTGATACTGGTGAGGACTGATGGTGGTAAAGTTAAAATGTTAGCTTGCTGGAACTTCCATTTAAAGAAGTATCAGTCTTATTGTGCAGATTTTCCCTTTGCAGTCAGATATACAAGGAGGCATTAAATCTATACCTGCCTCAACTGCATGTGAAATCTACCGGTTCCTCTTACTTTTTCTAAGAATCCGCACTGAAGTGTAAGGCACCCACTCTCATCAGTAGAAGAACTATTAGGGGATGTTTATCCAATCCCTTTGCTCATTGATGCTTTGGTGAGGTGACTAAGAAGTACACTTTAATTTTGTTTACCACCAGTTTCACCTTTAAAAATCCATCCACCATTTTAGTAAACTCAGCTTCCTTTAATTCATTTGAAGGTCACAGGGAAATGAAAATGTATTTATGGACAGGTATACAGAAGTTAAGATAACAGTGACAATGTTTTAATGAAATCATTTTTTTTTTGTTTTGTTTTGTTTAGATTATCTTACTGTCTGGAACTGTGTTTTGGAGTTTTCAGCTAAGTCAGTATCTTGACAGTTTTATAAATATAGGGGCTGTATTAAATTATGAATGAAAACTGTTGTGTGTTCATACAGCAACAAAAAAGTGCCTGTAAAACCACATTTTTTTTCATTTCAGACGTTCTGAAGCATCTTAAATATAATATCTCAATGTTCCCTGTTCTACTGTATGTGTATTAAATCTGTTACTTAGTTTCTCCTGTAATTATTATTTGAGGTACCTTGTAGTTAGGAGATACTGCAGAAGTTGGAGTACTCCAGTGGTAAGATAGTTTCCAAGTGTAAATGCAGATGCAGACATAAGGGTGTTCTGTGCCCTTGTTACTGGTATTCATAGCAATGCACTCACCTATGGGATTTTTCCTGTGATGAGATTTGCATCCATAACAACAGACTCCTTCTCAGATATAGAATAGGGAAGGGGTCTTAGACAGATGTGAGGGGCATGATGACGTTATGTTATGCCTAACGTGAACAGATATGCATGTGAAGGAAATCACTGTATTTTAAACATTATGTCAAAGCCTGAGGTAATAAATACAACAGGTTAGCATTTCATCAAGTTATGAAAGAATGGTATGACTTGTGCAAAATATATAAAACATGATATAATTCAACTCTGAGACACACTACGTACCTTAAGTGTTATGAGAATCTCCTGAGGGCTTCAGCTAAAGATGGATTACAATGAAATATATTTGAAAACAATACCAAGGGAGCTAGTGCTGTGCACATTAAAGAGGAATACTTCAGAAAACAAACTGAAGAGTCTTCCTGAATCTTCTTTCACAGAACTGTTACATGACATTTGCTTTCTTCAAAAAGCAGAATATAAAAGTAAGCAGATATACTCACACACCAGCCTTCAGAGTACAGAGATGCGAAAGTACTTGAGAAATGATAAAAATGTAAAGGGAATCCTATGTGCATTACCTCATTATCACTATTCGCACTGGGACTCTGTCTGCCACAGCTCTAGTTAGAACATTTTTTCAAAAATGGTTTAGGAATAAGTATCTGTAAAAAACAAACACTGCTGAAGAGCAAGACAATTGCTATGTTTTTTTTTATAGATGAAATTATATTGTATAAGTTTACTGCCTAGAACTTTTGCCTGACATGTCAGTCTAAAAGCAATGCTGGGTTTATGAAACAAAGATTATAGAGAAGACACAATTAAGAACTTTTATGCCAATATAACAGGATGAGAGGTTTGGAAGAGGAAAATGTGACCAGAGAGTAGGAATCTATAGGATGATACTTGTTATTATTAAACCTTGTACTACTGAGGGATATTTATGGGGCACCCCAACTAGCACTGGACCCTAGGCAGCTGCCTAGATATCCTTGTGCTGGATTTGGCCCTGGCTGCATTAGTTCAGTATGGAGCTGATCTGGCTAGTCCTGTATTAGCTGCAGCTTTGTCATTTATCAGTAAAGTGACAAAGCTTTCCTGACAGCTACATGCTTCCTTTTTCCAATCTGTTGAGTTTTCAAAGCTTAGCTAAGAAAGCATCATGATGATGCCTTCTTAACTAAGTTCTGAAAACTCAACAGATTGGAACATTTTCCTCATCCAACCCACTCATCCTGTTATATTAGTATTCTGAGTCTTTCTTGATTTGTGCACACCTATCACATTTTGAACAATTGAACTTGCATGTTAACTTAGCATCTTACATTTGGCGTAGAAGGTTGCAGTCATTTTTCTATTTTTTTTTTTTTTATTTTTTTTTACTTTATTTAATTCTAAATTGTCATTGTTTCTTTTAAATTATTTACTTAAATAATATTCTTTCTTGCAATATTTGCCACATGTAATTTCTGCCTCCTTCCCTAGCCTGGTGGTGTGGTGGATCCCATCACACACATACACACACACACACACACACACACACACACACACACACACACACACACACACACACACACACACACACTTGGCAGTGGAATAGACAGTGGCAGTGCTCAGTTAACCATATGGATCAGTACGGTAGATGCATGTTATGCCCCTGATGCCACTTGATGTTAGAGAATCAAAGACAAAGAAAAAAATCAAGACAGACAGTGCTGTTGCTTGTTAGTGAATGATGGACAGCTCCAAAGGATGCAGTCTGATTGTTGGAGGGATCTGGCTGCTACGTTGCCCACAACATTTAAAAAGTAAGTACTGGGGGCTGGAAGGAGTTGCAGCTTACAAGAAGTTGCAGTTGTCCCTGTCCTGTCCCAGAGTGCAGACTTAGAGTGAACTTAGTGAAGCTACTTTAGCTGCAGTTGCTAGTTTAGTATTAAATCCCCCCTCCTTTAGTAGTAGTAATAGTGGGTGCCAGTCTGGCTTTGTCAGTCTCAGGAGTTATTTTAGTTTTGTGCATCAACTTTGTGTCTGATAGCTCTGACCAGCACTGACATGGCACCTGAGGGCCAGTTAAAAGTTCTATGCTTGTTAATCTGCAGACTTGGAAATAAATGTGACTGTCAACAAATCAACAGTCATGGTTTTAACCCACCATGTATTTGTGCTGAGTAACGATCTGTCATAAAATGCCTGATGTTTTGGTAAATCACTGAGTATTAGTCAGTCAGTAATGCCAGATACAATTCCATACTACTGCAGTCTTTGCAAAATGCCACCATCCATGGTTTGTTTTTATTTGCCTCATATTTTTGCCTTGTACTATCTTTCACTCACTCCTGAAATGTTTAATTTTTCTGGTAAATCACAGAGACATTCTCAAATTTCTTTGATTTTGCAGAATACCCTGGATTTTGCCTATGGTATGTTTTGGTGTGTTCCTTGTAAAATGTGGGTTTTTCTGATAAGCTATTGAAGACTATAGTCACTATAATGAGGCATTTGAGTTTCCGAACAATATTGTTCCTGATTTGGGGGCTTTGTCCCTTGTTATGTTTGGCTTCTTCCATCTTTCTTGTGCAAAGAATGTAAGAGTGATACACTGAGGATTACAGTCAATAAATAATACCAGACATCAGGGTTTCATAATTCTTACTGTTCTACAAACATTGCAGCTGATGTTGCATAATTTTTGCCCAGTTCTTCATAAAATGTTCAATTTTCTGCTTGTAGCTGTCAACCTTCCATCTCCAAAATATGCAACAATACCTCTCATAATATGGAACAAGTGAGCAAAATGTGGAACACCTACTAACAGCTACTACCAACTTTAACTAGGAAGCTTATGAGTTAAAATGTATTACTTTATACTTATAAAAATTCTGATAAATTAGTATTATTCTGTGTTATTTACCAGGCACATCAGTTAAAAACATCTTAATGCTGACTGTGTGACAGACCCTTTCAAAGTGGAGCTGTGAGGGACCATTAACTTATTAAGACTTAGTATGAGGAGTGGTCCTCATCATGAGGTACCCTTGAGAGGTATGATTCTGGTACATCACTGAGGAATACAGTCAATTGGCCAATAATGCCAGGCACTTTTGTAATTTGCTCTAAAAATGTGGTGGCTAATTTTGCCTAAGATTTTTGCCCTGTCCTGCATAATTTTCTTGTAAATCCTTGAGGATTTCAATCAGTGAGTTATGCCAGATATTCGTATTACAGGTTTCATACTATTGTTCTGAAAATGTCCTGTTAACTTTTTAAGTGAAGTAAACTAACATTTAGAAAATTGTTTTTGCACCCCCATTATTTTTGGCTTTGCCCAGTGCTCTTGAGCAAAGAATTTGAGAGGAATGTTTGAACCTACAAGAAAGGATCCATATTATATGTGTGTATGCAGACACAAATTTGTGTACTTGATAGGAATATATTATTAGAATAAAGCTGCGTCAATATGGCCTTCAGCAACATGAGTGGAGTAATAACTAGTGAATTCAGATAGCACTGTAATGACAAAGGGATACTCATTTGATTGAGGGGTCCCAGGCATTTAGCCTGCCTAGGTCCCCATTTTACCATGATCTGGCTCTCAATGCAACTATATATGGTGTTTGTGCAAAAAACAGTAAGAGATAATAACATGAATGCACACTCCTGATTACATGCTCACATTTAAAACTATAAACAGTAAATCAATTTCTTCATACCTGGAAAAGGAATATGCAGAAAATGACACTAATCTAAAATGGAAGTAAACAGACTCTTTTAAAAAAAGCTGAACTTTCAGAAACCAGGGCTTTCCATTCTGTCAGTGTTTGTTAAGTTGCAAGACCCAACAGAAATTATTGTCTGTTTTAAATGGAGGTGTTACAGAGTTTTGTATTAGTATGAATTTTTCTGAAGGATATGAAGTCTGAAACTCAAATATCATATCATGTCATTATTTTCTAACTTCAGTCTTTAATGATTTACCACATATTTGCTCGTAAACCACAAGTTTATGAAAAATGGACCAAAAGATATAAGCCAAAATCTGGACATTCTGTAAAAATCTGTACAGTTGAGAGGTATGCTAGACCAGGGGTGACATTTTGATTATCAAACCATTGGTCCAAGTTGTGCTTAAATAAGAATAGAGAGGAACTCTGCTTCACATGGATTGGGAGCCTGTTCCATAGAATGTGAATTCCCTGAGAAACATACCTATTTTTCCAGCATGTCCTATTTATGCTGCAAGCAAAATTTAGATTTTTTAATCTAGGAGTTCTGATGTTTGTTTTGTGGATGTGCAAAAGGTTCATCAAAACAGGGTCTATGGATATCTTGTATCCCAATCAAAGATCACCTCCCAGAAGTCTGTATGATACTGAGTAAAGACACAGGACTTTGAGGCAACCACTATAGGCTACTGTGTCTATTTCCTGTATTCTTTTTGTAAGGAACCTTTGTGAATGTTCCAGTTGCTTCATGTGTCTGGTCAGTTACATACGGAAGGGTCATTATAATCTATGATGAGTCTGAAGAATGCTGACTACAGTGGTATGATTACCTCTCTGGACCTAGATGCCATGCTCTTGCTAATAGGTTGAGCAACATAGAAGGATTCTCTTACTGCCTCAGACACATGTTGGTTGAAGGCTAGGTTACTATCGACATGAGTTCTCAGATCCCTGACTAGTGAATCAACTTTTAAGGGTGTTTTATTGATGATGTAATTACCTGGAGTAGTAGAGTTTCCAAAAGGTACTACACTGAATTTTTTGGTACTAAGTTTAAGACATGGATTAGGCACCAAGCATTTGTCTGTATTAGACCTTCCTGAAGGGTGTTTTCATCTTGAGGGTTTCAATGACTGCTGCCAGTTTGCTGACTTGGTTAGCCAAAGGCTTTGACATCTGAGAAGTAGATACCAAAGAGCAGTTGGACAAGCATAGAGCCCTGGGGGACTCCACTGGTGACTGGCCTATTTGTGGAGGTGGCCTCACTGATTCTAACATCCTGGGTCTTTTCAGTGAACCAGCTAGCTATCCAGCATGTTATAAAGGAGTTAATACCTCATTCTGTAAGTTTGCTGACAATGCCCAAGTGGAGTATTGCATACAATGCTTTAGCCAAATCTAGGTAGGCAGTATGCACTGTTTCCCTTAGTGACCTTTTCAAAGAAATCCACAAGATTCAATAAGCATGGCCCTCCTTTAATAAAGCCAAACTGGGATGGATCCTGTGTCTGGAGGTCTCCTGTGTCCTTGATAATTTCCATGATGATTCATTCCATGGCTTTACAAATAAGACTAGTCAGACTAATGGGTCTACAGTTTCCAGGATCTGTTGATGGTCATCCCTTATGAAGGGGGGTGACTATTGCAGTCCTCCATTTATGTGGCAAAAAGCCTGTTTTAAGACTATAGTTAAGTAATGACTCCATGAGTTCTGATAAGTCATATCTTGGACTGTTCAGGAGGCATCCTGGGATGTTAATGGATCTCATTAAGGCCATGTTCTTGGGTTTAGTGAATGGAGCCAGTACATGCTCCTAGTTATAGTTAGAGTGGGTATATTTGAGGGTATTATGGGGGGATGGTTAAGGGTGAGATGGAGGTAAAGCTGGAAATAAATTTGTCCACTAACAGGTTCACTATATTGCCAGGTTCAGTGAATGTGACATCTTTAACCACCAATTCAGCACATTGCTGTATGCTACCCTTGAGGTTTCTAGCATAGCTGTAGAAGACCTTATGGTTATCTTTCACCTGAAAGGCTATCTTAACCTCAAAGTTGGCTTTGCTTGACATAATTAGCCCACTTAGTTGCCTATTTACTTTGATGAGAGACTTTCTATTTTTATGGGAATTACCCTTACTGATTTTTGCCATCATTTTGTTCCTTTTATTGTATATCCTGCTTAATGTGGGATGCAACTAGGGTGGTTTGTTTCAAGAGTTAGTCCTGAGCTTACCTCTTGTAGGTGCAGAAGCCTTGATGCAAGGTTATGCAGAGTTTCTGAGAACAATTCAGCACAGGTTACTGTGTTATCTGGGTTTGGAGCGGCATTGAATTTTGACAGTCCATCACTTAATAAAAGTTAATTTGCCTTGGAATAGTTCCTAAATATCATTGGTTTTGATGGGATTATGGAGTTGATATTAAAGGAGACAGCTTTATAGGTTCATAGTTCATAGCTGGTTACTTGATTATATAGGGGCTTTGTTTCATGTGAATTGGTAGCCTATTCCAGAGGAGTGAGAACCTCTGAGAAACATCCATCTCTGACTCCAACAGGTCCTATTTATGCCACACGCCAGGTTAAGGTCCCTGGACGGTGACCCTTGTCCCATTTGACCTGCGGATGTCCAAAATTTTCATTAGGTTTGGATCTGAGATTGCTCTGTAGGCCAGGCACAAGTCTCCTCTAAGTAGTCTATATGCTACTGAGTACAGTGACAGTGACTTCAGTCTGTCAATGTGTGACATGTGCTGGAGACCCTGTATTTTCTTGGTTAGAAATCTCTAAGGTCTCTCAAGTTGCTGCAGGTTCCTGGTAAGGAATATACCAAAGGGAGCATTGTACTCAATTATTGGCCTGATGAGGGTCAGGTACAGAGGTATGACATCTTTCACTTTTGAGGCAATGTCTTTGCTAATGAGGTGTGCAACGTAGACTACCTTCCTTACCACAGTAGACATATGGTCAAAGTTTAGGCTGCAGTCAACTTGCGTTCCCAAGTCTCTCACTACTGAGTTGTGACTTAGGGTATTATTATTTATATGATAGTCTGCAGGGATATCATTTTTACCAAGGGGGATGATAATGCATTTTTTAGCATTGGCACCAATCACTGGTTTGTGTAAGTCCCTTTTGAAGTATACTGACATAATTTGGGGAGTCAATGATTGCACCTAATTTGCAGTCATCAGCAAACAGTTAGCCACAGCCCCTCTGTTTTGGCCTGAACTTCTGAGAAGTATATTTCAAACAATAGGGGGCCCAGCACTGAACCCTGTTGAACCCCATTGGTGACAGGTCTGCTGGTTGAGGTAAAGTCCCCAACTTTTACTGAGTGTGATTGGGTCTATATCATATGTTTGAAGTTTTATAACTTTGAATATTAACATATCTAATTTAAATGTTCGAAGTTATAAAACTTCGAACATATGTAAAAAAAAAAAAAAAAAACAAAAAACCAAACCCATAACTAATGGCTGTAGGCAGGGGGGCAAGGCCCTCTGCACCCCTCACCCCCTTGCTCTTTAACTATACCAACTCCGAGACTGCACTACAAATCTTCCCTTTACCGCACTATAGTGCGGTCTCGGAGTTGGGGGGGTGCAGCCCCCAACGTGGGCGGTGCAGGGGGGGCTTGCCCCCCTGCCTACATTAGTCAGGTAAGTTCCGTTTTTTTTTTTTTTTATTATATGTTCAATGTTTGAAACTTTGACCATTTAAATTCAATTATTTAACATTCAAAGTTTTCAAACTTCAAACATATAATATAGACCTGTGTGATTTGTCACTGAGACAGTTAGCAGCCCACGTGACAACATAAGGGTTGATATTCAAAACGGAAAGATTATCAATGATGCCCAAGTATGGGATTGTGTTGAAGGCCTTGGCTCAGTCAAGGTAGGCTGTATGTACAGATTTTCCCTTGTCTATGGCTCTGGTGATGTTTTTGAAAAATTCCACCAGGCTTAACAGGCATGACCTGCTTTTGACAAAAAACAAACTGTGTCAGATCTAGGGTTTGGAGATCGCCTATATCCTTATTTATAAGGCTCATGATGATTCGTTCCATGGCCTTACAGATAAGGCTGGTTAAGCTTATGGGTCTGTAGTTCCCAGGGTTTGTTGCTGTATCACTTTTATGAAGGGGATGATGGTTGCTGTTCTCCATTCAACAGGGACAAAAATCAGTACTCAGGTTGTGGTTGATGAGAGTACCTAATGGAGTTGCTATCTCATGTTTTAGACAATTTAAAATGCAACCTGAGATACCATCCGGTCCCATAGAGGCTGTGTGTTTGGCCTTGGAGAGAGCATTAATGACTTGCTCTTTGGAGATGCAAGGTGAGGGAGATGTAAAGATAATGCTTTGTGGGATGTTTGGAGGGGACAAGGGAGTGAAATTTCCACCAAACCTGTCGGCTAACAGGTTAGATATTTTTGCAGGATCAGTGTGTGATGCCATCCACAGCTAGTCCAGTGCATGTCTGAGTTCTACCTTTGAGGTTATAGATGTAGCTGAAGAATGCCTTATGGTTATCCCTAGCTAATTTTTTTTCAGAGTTGCCCCTAGAGGATTTTACAAGTTGTCTTATTTGTTTGTTCAAGCATAGGAGGGTGGTCTTCCAGTGCTGGGACCTCTCCCTTTTATTCTTAGACAGCAACTTCTTCATCTTGTTGTATAACTTATTGATATAGATGTCCACCAAGGAAACTTGTTTTTTCTTGAGGATCTTGTTTTGATCCTATCAGGTACAGCTGTATCAATACATTTGTGTAAGTGTTTGTACGGGGCATTTGTGTATACTTTAGTATAGTTGTCAATGCCATCTGTGGGAACAGGAGCTTGTGTGTGCAACTAGTGTGGTGAGCTGTAGTGTGTAATAGTAGGTAGGTAGGGGTTGTAATCTCACATCATCCACCTTGTGTGTATGTCTGTGTGTATACATATTCCCCATACAGCAGTATACACATGCCCAACAGGCCTGTGTCTGTGCAATGGCCAATCATTTCAGGGACTTTTGGTGCTGACTTGTCTAAACATGGGATAAACTCTTGTCTAGGCTTATAACAGCCTCAGGGCCAATAGCCTAGTAACCTCCTATGATCCTATGAAATTATTTATGCCATCCCTTAGGAGGGTATAATTAGCTTTGGTTAAATTTCTTAGCCTGATTTTACCTAATAGGGTTTCAGGTGTTATAGTTATTTCAAATGTGACTGATGTGTGATCAGATTTAACCAGTAAGGGTCCTATAGTTGTAGTGGTGCAACAGCCACCCATATTGGTGAGGACTAGGTTGAGAATATTTGAGACCCTTGTGAGGTTGCATACTATTTGTTTCAGGTCATTAGTGTTAACAAACTCTAGGAACCTTTGTGGGCATATAATTTTCCCATTCAATGGAGGAATAGTTAAAATTGCGCATGACTAGTGTGTTTGGTTGTAATTTGATTGACTCAAGTAGGTCCAAATAAGCAGCGTGGGATCCTGGTTCATTGAAGGGGGCCTATAGCTACTGATGACTTGAAGAGGGGGTCTTACCCACAGTTAGTTGAACTTGGAGTAACTCCATGGAGTTTTCCTCTCTAGTCAATCTAGAGGTGTATTTATCTTTGATGAAGATAGATACTCCTCCTCCTTTGGTTCTCACACTTTCATTTTGCAGTCTGAAAGTGCGGAAGGCATTGCAGCCTTACAAGGCCAGGGTACATTCTGTGGACCTGAGTCAAGTTTCTGTGACTGCACAGACATCAACATCCTCAAGGAAGAGGAGTGCTTCAAGATAGTGCAGTTACTGATATAAACTCCTAGCATTTAGCAGCATAACCTTTAATTAATTTGTGAGGGATATTTTCACATTAAAAATTTTGATTTTGAGACCTTGCCTAAAAAAGGCACTATGCGAGAGGCAAATGTCTTCGCCAGTAACCGAAAGTCTAGAGGTGACAGCTGAAGACCATCTCTGGCAAAGCAGTGTGGTCTATCATCCATATCATCCCAGGCTGACAGGAACTGGATCCCCTTAGAATGACACCAGAAACTAAGCCAATTGTTTAAGTCAATCATTTTTCGTTTATTCCTCTTCTCCCTGCTGTTAGCTCTTTCATATCTTAGGCCTACTGCTTGAACCTGGGATGTTTGAATCACAGTCAGGGCTTCATCCCTCATTACTATGGAACTGATAGGCTTTGTGTAATGTCAGGGTTAGGATAAAAACATTAGGAATAAGGCTAGGGTTAGGGTTAAGGTCAGGGGTCATGTTAGTGCTAGTATTAGGATTAGGCTAAGGGTTAAAGCTATTATTGGGATCAGGATTAGGGTTAGGATTGCTATTATGGTTAAGATTTTTATGAGAGGTTTAGGTTTAAATTTGTGGTTATTATTAGGGTTATTATTCTGGGTATTCAGAGTAGTGCTGTGTATTTAGAGTAGTTTTCAAATGTGTGGATTTCAGACAAATCATATCCACACATTCTTGCTGCACTTAAGTGTATATGTTCTGACTGAATAATCAAGTAACTTACAAATGTTTTCAGTATTTAGATGTAAGTACGATGTTTTCTGCAGCCCATGACATGACATTTTAGCATACTCAACTTCTTACATTTTTTGATCTATTTGTCTTTTTATACATATGTGTATTATACTATTTATTCATTTTTCATTCATCTTTGAATGTTAGATATAAGTACTTACACTCATATACCTATATTTTTTAGTATTGTCAAGTATATGAGATTTTTAACATTTCCCTTTTAATTGTGTTAATTGTGTTAATTGTTTCTCTTGTTACACCCATATATATATATACTGGGGAATTTTAACTTGTGTACCATTCAATAGATCTGAAGAAGCTCTTAGCAGCGAAAGCACTTATCTGATGGAATAAAGATTTTAAGTCACCAGTGGTTGTGGTTCACTTGCTTGGACATTACTGGATTACTACTTTTGTTTGGGATTTGAATACTCTGTTACAACACAGTTTTTGGTTTTTGTACCAAAGAGATCAGCGTCGCTCCTTTCTACACCTGTTGGACTTTCAAAATTATGTTTTGTAAACTCCTGTCATAGAACCTCTGGCTAGACTCATTACAACAAGTTTTTTTTTCTGTGAATATTTGTATGCTCATGTTACTATGAAACGTCTGCTTGAAAAGTTTCTGAAACAAATACTAACACATAGTGAGAATCAGTAAGTTTGGTCAGGCACATATTTAACTCTAAAAAAAAAAAAAGATTTTAGCAGCGTTATATGTCAGCTTGTACCAATTATTTTGTTGTTCAGCAGAAGTAGCTACATGAGAATACAATTTAAGAAACCTGAAATCATATATTTTCTATTTGTGATTTAATGTTATTAATAGATGGGCCTCAAGTAACTTTGGTTCAACATGGCTATTTCACTAAACTAGTGACTGCAGATTCCCAAATGCTGTAAATGCTGTAAGAAGAATAACCACACGCTTAATTGCATATTTTTCAGAACCAGTCCACCAGATGTCATCAGAGAAAATGAATGCCTTTATAAAAGGGCAATGTAAGCACTTTGTTTCTAAATGAAAGTGAAAACAGATAGCTTGTCGTACATGATAACGTGCATGATTTTTTACTGTATGTGTGGCATGTATATTCGTAGCTGGGTAATTTATAACATTGTTAAGTACAGCGCATTAGAGAATAAGGACACCCACATACTGTACTAATCTTTTTTACACCACTTTAGTTTCTAGTTTGCTTTTCTTGATTTGTTTATTTACATACTACAGGGTTGTACAGCAGTGGATGGTTTACTTTAGATAATTTAGTGAGGTGTCACTGATTCCTGTTTCTGCAGATTTAATGCAGTTTCCGAATATAACTTCTTGCCTGCTTGAATGAAATGTGAATCCGGGAAAAGGAGTTCAGGTTTTTAGAATTATAAATATACCTTAACATTTGCTGTAGTACAAAGCTCCGGTTGTATTGCTGTGTGGGATTCACACACTCTAAAAGTGCTTCCCTCTCACCAGAAGTGTAGCATTCTGAAGAAGATTTCTCAGTTAGGCAATAGGCAAAGTACAAGTAAGTCTGGTCTGGAAAATAAAGTAATATGGAAATCTAAGGAGTAAACATGCCAGTGCCATATAAAGCCCTGACTGCAAACTAGATGACTGACTGGCTAGTAAACCAGCACATGGATGAACTGAAGAAGCAGGTTAGGAATGAGACACTGCTGTCAACTTGCTTGTACAGGGAGGTAGTATGACTCTCTGGTGTGCCAGTGGCTGTTGGATACAGATGTGTACAGCATGCAGTACATTGGTTTGTGTTCTTTGTTCTTGTCAAGTCACAGTTACATGGTACTCTTAATTAGGCATGTATGGGAGCACACACACAGAGACACATACGCATTCACACACACACACACACACACACACACACACACACACACACACACACACACACACACTCTTGAAGGCATAACAAAATTCACAATCTGTACATGTGCATGCCAGGGAAGGCGGTTGTAGCCATAAAAAGAGAAATTTCCTGATTGCTGCATGGATTAACAGTCTCTGCTATAATCATCCCTTGCTCTGGTAGAAATTGTAACAGTTGGGGTCATTCTTAGCAGATGAGAGCTTGATGGTCAGCAGGCATGTGGGGATAGAAGGAATATTAAAAAAAGTTAGAAATTAGGCATGACTCAGATGAGCTACTCTATTTATGGAACAATTGCTGTCTAGAGTAGCCATCTTCACCCCTGTCATATCTTACCATGTTTATATGAAGATTTAGTTGACTGGAGTGTAGCAACCTTCCCCCACCCTTTCCATTAATTTATTCCTCCCTCCATTCCACTCAGCCTCATAGTTGAAATCTAGACATAGCCAAATATAAGGAACACCCAAAAATAGGGACAGATTTTAAATACTGCTCCTATAAACTTAGAAAGATGATGGAACAAAAGGATTTACATTAACATGCATTTTCTGAAGACTATGAAGTCTGAAACTCAAGTGTCTGTAACTATTTTGTGACTTCTGTCCACAATGATTTACCATTAAACTGCATATTTATGAAGAACAGACCAAAAATATGAGGCAAAAATCTGAACAGTTGAGATGTATGCTTCCAGCTATGTGCTCATGGCTCAGTCTTCTGATTTGTGAAGTAGGGCCTTCTGATATCAGTCCTGTTCTTGCTGATCTCTCTGGTCATTCCATGCTCCATTCTTCCTCTATTCTTCTTTGTCTTATTTCATTTTTTTTTATCCCATCATAACTGTTTAGTCTTCAGGATGGACAGTTTGTTTCATACTGGAAATCACTCAAACCTTTTAACATATTTATGTCTTTCCACAGTTTCCATCCTTAACCCTCATCATAAGATATTTCGACACTCTAACCTTGGTACAGGTCCCTTGTGTGTGTTGTTCTGGATGCAAAGAGAGACATTTTTCACTCCAATTCTTCACTATGCACTTCATTATTGACTCTTCCCTATAATGGTATTTCAGAATATAGGTTGTCAGTTATCTGAGGTTTAGAAAGGTAGTTTTATGCATCAGTTTTCACTTTAGACTTGATTTGTGTATAAGCATTGTCTCATGACTCACTATTCCTTTCTTTATTCCTTTGTCTTGACATTATCGTTGATCTGAAATGCTCACTTTTGGCCTGATAAATATATATATATATATATATATATATATATATATATATATATATATATATATATATATATTGTTTTACTCATGGTTCTTCTTGTAGGTTCATAGGTTCATAGGAAGGTACTAGGCTATCTGCCCGAAGGCATTTATAAGCCTAGCCGGAATGTGTTGGCTTTCGCTGCCTCCTTAGATTAGTTCCCTGTGCCTCTGTCCAGCAGTGCCATTGAACTGATCCCCGGGGTAAACTTTCTGTTTCCCATCCACTCGTCAAGGTTTCTCTTGAAGAGTGTTAGCGAGGAGCTCTGCCTAATGTAGATTGGAATCTTGTTCCAAAGCATGGGAAGTCTCTGTGACAGGAATCTATCCCTCCAGCATGTCCTATTTATTGTTGTGGTGAGGTTTAGCTCCCTAGAGCATGTGGATTGAGGGGATAAGCTTTTCTTTAGGTGGAGCATGTCGATCAGTTCTGGGATGGACATGGCCTTGTATGTCAGGCAGAAATCACCTCTGAGTAGGCAGTATGCAACCAAGTACAGCTGGAGTTTCTTCAGTCAAGCTGCATAGGGCATCTGTTTGAGGCCAGTGATCCTCTTGGTGAGGTACTTCTGTGGTCTTTCCAGCTGTTGCAGGTGTCTTGTAAGATACATCCCAAATGGGGCATTGTACTTTATGATGGGTCTGATGAGTGATGAGTAGAGGGGCACAATGACCTCTTTTGATCTGGATTCGAACCCTTTTGTGATAAGGTGTGCCACGTAGAAGGATTTTCTAACCACTTTGGCAATGTGATTATCAAAGGAGAGTTTACTATCTACTTGGGTCACCAGATCTCTTATTATGTCTTCTGTGTTTAGGGGACTACCACCTATGTGGTAGTTTGTGGGTACTTTGTTTTTTCCAGAGGGGATGACTATGCACTTTTTGGCATTTAGCTTGAGGCCATGATTTTGACAGCAGGTGTCCATCTCAGTGAGACCATTTTGGAGGATGTTTGCATCAGCCGGAGAGTCAATTATAGCCCCTAGTTTGCAGTTGTCTGTGAACTTGGTCAGCCATAGTTCTCCTGTGCTTGCCTGTACCTCTGAGAAGTTTATCCTGAACAGGAGGGGTCCTAGGACTGAGCCCTGGGGAACGCCACTTGTAACAGGTTTAGAGTCAGACCTAGCTCCCGCAACTCTCACCATGTGGGTTCTGTCTGTGAGCCAGTTGGCAACCCATCTTATGACGTAGGGGTTTATGTTCAGGCTGGTGAGCTTGTCTATAATACCAGAATAGGGAATGGGGTCAAAGGCCTTTGCGAGGTCTAGGTAGGCTGTGTGTACCGCCTTTCCCTCATCTATAGCCTTGGTAACTGTCTCAAAGAAGTCCATCAGGTTTAGGAGGCATGATCTGCCCTTAATAAAGCCGAACTGGGTAGGGTCCAGTGTTTGGAGGTTCCCAATGTCTCTGTTAATGAGTTCCATGATGATGCGCTCCATAGCCTTGCAGACCAAGCTAGTCAGGCTTATAGGGTGATAGTTCCTGGAGTCTGTTGTGGCTGCACCTTTGTGGAGCAGAATAACTGTTGCTGTGCGCCACTCTATGGGTACGTAACCTGTGGAGAGGCTGAGTTTGAACAGTGTGTTTAGGTGAGAGGTTAGTTTGTCTTTGAGCTCATGTAGGACGCAGCCTGGGACTCCGTCTGTTCCCATTGATGCTATGTTTTTGCTTTGGAGAGGGATGTTTTAACCTGAGTGTCTGTGATTTCAGGAGCTCTACATTCTTCTGGTATGGTTATGGGCCCTTTTTGGGGTGAGAGGGGGGTGAAGTTTGGCTGAACCTGTCTGCCAGGATGTTGACAATATTGGTCAGTTCAGTGTATTTTGTACCATTCTGCACTAACTCCGAGCAGATCTGAGCATTGCCACTTAGATTCTTGACATAGCTAAAGAATGCCTTGTGGTTATCTTTGGAGTCCTTGGCAATTTTTCTTTCGAAACTCACCTTGGATGATTTTATGAGGGATCATAGTTTCTTGCTGATACTGATCAGGGATGTCTTCCCTTCTTGGGATTTTACTCTTTTATGTACTAGTTTCCTCCTTCTATTGTATAGCTTGTTTATGGCAGGAGTCCACCAGACTGGTTTCCTTTTCTTGGAGGAGTGACTCTTGGTTTTGCTTGGGATAGCATGATCCATGCATTCTTGTGAGTGCCTGTAGAATGCATTAGTAAAGAATTTTTCAGCTTGGACAATGTTATCCTTTAGCATGGGGGCGTTGAAACTTTCCACCTCGGTCTTAAGTAACGTGAAGTTTGCTTTTGAAAAGTTTTTCATGGTGGTTTCCTTGTCCGTGGGGGGGAGGGGCAGAATGTGGATATCCAAAGTGATTTGTTTATGGTCAGATCTAACCAGTGAGGGGTTGACCTCTGGTGTGGAGCACCGGTCGCCCATGTTGGTGATGACCAGGTCCAATATGTTGTCACCTCTGGTGGGAGTGTTGACCAGTTGATCCAGGGCATTTGAGTTTATAAATTCTAGGAAATGTTGGGCAAGGGAGTTAGTACTTGAGTAGTTCTCCCAATTAATGTTTGGGTAATTGAAATCACCCAATATTAGGATGTTTGGTAGGACCTTTATATTTCCCATTGTTTCCAGAAATGCGGAATGGGGGTCCTGGGACATGGTGGGTGATCTGTAGCAAGCTACAATTTGAATTGCAGTTTTGCCCGTTGTTAGTTGCACGTGGATGTTCTCTGAAGCATTGTGCCGTGCACTAACCTGGAGGTGTGGGTATCCTTGATGATTATGGATACTCCCCCGCCTTTTGTATTACGGTCCGGGTTCTGTGGCTGAAATGTATGGTATGAGTTGTAGCCTGGTAGTGCTGGGGTGCTCTCTGGAGCCTTAAACCAGGTTTCTGTTACTGCACATATATCGATTTTCTCCATACTGAGGAGTGCCACGAGTGCGTGCATTTTGAGGTTTAGACTTCTGGCATTGAGAAGAATCACCCTCAGTTTTTTGTTACTTGTGCTTTTTATGGTGGTGGGTTTGTCTTTTGAGCCTTGCCTAAAAAAGGCACTATGGGGGTGGCAAGAGCCTTGGCCAGTATTCAAAAGCCTAAGGGTGACAGGTGCAAGCCATCTCTAGCAAAGCAGCGTGGCTTGTCGTGCATGTCATCCCAGGTGGACAGACACTGGATCCCCTTTGAATGACACCAGAAATTTAGCCAATTGTTGAAATTGATAATTATTTCTTTATACTGTGGTATTCTTGGTGAGGGCAGTATGCTACTCAGGGTCAGAGTCATACCGGCCTGGGCTACAAGATCAGAGAGCTCATCCATGTCTCTTTTCATGTAATCCAGGGAGGTATGGCTCAGGTCATTCACACTAACATGGACAATGACAGAGTCATATTGATACTTGTTCTGGAGTGACCTGAGTGCTTGTGTTATGTGGTAGATCCTGGCACCCAACAGGCAGCTAACAGTAACCTTCTCCTTATTCAGCCTAGTGAGTGGGATGTCAGTGTGCCTGACTATAGAGTCACCTATTACTAGTATGTTGGGTATGTTATTTAGCCTTAAGGGCTGTGATTGCATGGCACACTGGTTTTGTGAAGTATGTGTTTCATGATTTGTGTTGTGGGTGGAGGTTGCTTGGATGTCTGCTTTGGAGGTCTCTGTTGCTTTTGCAGATTTTTATTTCCGAGTATCCAAGTATGTTTTCGTGTATTTATGTGTGTTTTTTGCCGGTGCTGGTTTAATGGGTCTATGTGAGACTGGTGGTGTGATGCAAATATTTCCCTTCTCCTCTTGACTGTCTGATCCAGCCTTGGGTTGAGAGAGCTTAGCCTCCAGTTTGGCTGTATAATTGCATCTCTCACATGTATTAGTGTTTTGTGGTAGGAGGAGAGGGTTGTCTGTGTACATGAGGCAGTTGTAACATTGCCTCAAAATGCCCAGATTTTTCACCAGTCGGACTGGAGAGTACACCTGAAACTGCCCTTTGGACATGCCTGGATAAGTACAGTGAACTGTTTTACTGGATGGCTGGTAAGGTTGAATAGAGAGCCTTGTCCTTCTGTACAGTATAGGAGGGCCTAGTGCTAGGGTTTATAAGTGCTTGCTATAAGTTTTGAGCAAGTGTTGGGCTGAGAAATGAATGGCTTGAGTGCTTAAGTTGAAAGATTGTCTAGTTCCAAGGGAAAAATTGAAGAGGAGACTTTGTGGAGCTGGGAATAGTTATACCCTAAGTAAAACATCGGTGGAAATATACAGTAATTCAGCAATTAATTTCACATCCCAAGTTATTTAATAATTTGTAACAGTTACTACTTGCAAAGGTGCTTTTGATATAAGCTTCCCAAGGGGTAAGCAGTAGAGAGTAATGAAAGAAGGTAGTATAAAAGAATAATTAGTTCAATCACAAGATTAGTCAGGACTGATGCATGGACATAACCAGTGTGTTTTAAGATGTTTTTTAAGCTTTTGTTTAAAGAGGAAGGGGAGGGAATAGAAGTTAGAGCAGTAGGTAGAAGATTCCAATATTTACCTATGGTATTGGAGAATAGGGAGTCACCAGCGATGTTGTTAGCCTTAGGTAACCTCCCAAGAAGTTTGCTCGAAGAGCGTAAGGAATTTAGGTTAGTATAAGGGGTGATAAGGTTAGAAAGTGTAGGGGTGTTATTAGGTTGGTAAAATATCCTATGGACAAAGGTGAGTTGGGAAAGTGTCACCATGTTTTTTTAGTTCAAGCCAGTTTAGTTGCTGTAGGTTCTGACAGTGGTGAATTCTAAATGGGTTCCCAGTAGCAAATCTGGCAATGCTATTGTATGTGTTAGCTAGTTTAGTGAGATTATTTTTCTTTAGGTTAGTGCACATGGGTGAAGCGTAGAGAAGAGTAGAAATAAGATGAGAGTGAGCAAGTGTAGTTTTGGCTGTTGGAGTTAAGAAGGTTTTAATTCTGTAGAAGGAGCCCAGTTTTCTCTTTACGGTTTTAATAGTGTTATTACTGTGATTATCAAAAGTGAGGTTATTGTCGATTGTGATACCTAACAGCTTGGTGGTAGAATCAGGGGATATATGGGTGCCATTATTGGATATGATAGAGAATTCTATGGGGGAGGACTTACTATTAGGTCTAAAGAGCAGAAGTTTTGTTTTTTTTTTGGCATTCAAAAGGAGGCAACATTTCAAGAACCATACCTCAACTGTGCTAAATACTTTCTGTGTTAGTGTTTGTAGTTCAGATGTGGTTTTAGCAGAACATACGAGTGTAGAATCATCTGCATATTGTCTACATGTAGCTTGAGGTATTGCTGCATGTAGGTCATTTATGAATAAAGAGAAGAGAAGAGGTCCTACAATGGAGCCCTGAGGGACACCAAGAGGGACTGGCAAAAGGGATAAAAGTTTGTTTTCCCAGAGAACTGCCTGTTGCCTGTTGCTAAGGTAGGAAGTGAACTAGTGAACAGCCATGGGGTCAAGAGAAAGAGATTCTAGGGGTTTTATGATCAGGAGGTGGTTTACCATATCAAAAGCTTTTGACAGGTCTATAAAGAGTGCTGATGGGAGGATGTTGTTGTTGCGGTTTCTATTGATGTAATTGGTAAAGGATAGAAGAGCTGTGGTGGTACTATGAAATGGCCTAAAGCCATGCTGGCAGTTGGCTAGTAAGTTATATTGAGTTAAGTGGTCCATTAGCTGATGGTGAATACATTTCTCCATAATTGTTGCTAAGGGTGATAAAAGTACTATAGGCCTATAGTTAGAATACTCATTAGAGTTACCTTCTTTATGTAAAGGGATAATGTGGGAGATTTTCTAGATAGCAGGGATGTTTCCTTCATTGATGGTTCTGTTTATAAGGATGGATTTGGGATAGGCAACTGCTTCAGCTGCTTTTTGAAGGTATTCAGATGGTAACTGATCAGCAGAGGGGGTACAGGGTTTAAGTTTTTGGATAAGTTTTTGGATATAGGTGGTTGAGATGGGTTGTAGTTGGAATATAGGGAGATTAGGAGATGTGGAGCTAGGGAGGCTAGACTTGTCTATGGGAAGGTGACAGACTAGTGAATTAATGGTATCAGTAAAAAAGGTATTAAAGGCATTAGCAGTTTGATGTGAGGTATTATTTTCAGCCCCTAAGGGGGAAGGTGTACTAGACTGGCCTGGGTGTAGGAGTCTATTTAAGATTAACCAGAACCTTTGGGGGTTGTTATGGTGAGTTTGCTGTAATTTACAATGGCAGTTCTTTTTGTCTGTGAATATGGCTTTTTTAGTACTATTTCTTAACTGTCTAAAGGCTTGTTGATCAGAGGTAGTTTTGGTAGCTCTCCACTTAGCCCAAGATTTGTTCCCAAGTAATATTTTTGTCTTGTTTCTTTAGACAGCCAGGGGGCTGGCTTGGATTTAACTCTAATAGATCGTTTTGGAGCATGTTCATCAAGGATTGTGAAGAATTTAGCATTGAAATATTTAATAGCTTCTTCAAGGGGGAGATTTTTTAGAGGGTTCCAGTTGCAGGCATTTAGTTCATTTTGGAATGATAATGGGTTAAAGTGTTTATTGCTTTGTGAGATCCTATAGGTTGGCGTGTTAGTAATGTCACTCTTTTGTTTTATGATGTAAGTTAAGGTATGATCGCTTACATAATCAGGCAGAGTTCCTACTAAATAAGTTTGTTGTTTGTTAATAAGAATCCAATCTAAAATACTTTCTTTGTTGTTAGGTTTATTGATTATTGTAGTGGTGTTGATTGTCTGAGTAAAGCCATGAAGATTAATATGTGAGGAAGGATTATCTGTATTGACTGAAGACCAGTCAAAATTAAAGTCTCCTAATATGATAGTTTCTTGTGGGTAAGTAGAAGATACTCAACTTAGGATATTCTCTATTATGGTATTGTTATTACCAGGAGGTAGATATATACAGATGATATAGATTGATTTATTTGGGTTTAGTTGTAGTTTAGAAATAAGGAATTCAGCCTTACTATTCTGTAGTGGGTTATAAGGTACAGAGGAGATCTGAAGTCCAGTCTTAAACAGCAGTGCTACTCCCTCACCCTTACATTTTATGTGGTCCAGTCTCAATATGTTGTAGCCTGGGGGAAGTATTACATTGTCTTTAGTACCGGGTTTCAACCAAGTTTCAGTAAGACAGAAGATGTCAAAGGAGTGAATTTCAAGGAGGACATGGAGATGGGCAACCTTGTTGTTAATACTGTGGATATTGAGATGCCCTATAAGTAAGGCATTTGAGACAGTGGTTAGGGTTAGAAGGGTAGAGTTTGTGATACTATAAGTTGTGTCAGTGGAGACATTAGTAGGTCCTGGGTTAGGGTGGATGTCACCATCTTTTAGGGTTGGAGTTTTAAGCTCTAAAGGTGGTTTGCAGAAGAAGCTGGTTAGATATTTCAGTCTCCTTATATTTGGATTATTGAATTTAATATGTGCCAGTCGATGGTATTTGGTTAGCAGGTAGTTGGAGGTGGATGTGATGTTTAAATGAATATGTGTTTGGGTAGTAACTTGAATGGCTGTTTGTTTGAGAGAGTAATTAAAGTGGTAATAATTAACTTTTTCATAGGAAGTAAGGAGATAGGCCAAGGAGAGGACTAGAAAAAGTGTGGGTATGAGTATTAGCTTAGTTAGGCCAGTTTTAGTTTTAGAAGTCTTAGGATAGTTTTAGTTTTAGAAGACATACTGCTAAGAATAGTTATAAAACTCTACAGAGATCGAGTTAGGATATAACTGCAATTTGATTTATAGGTAATGTATAGTCTTTCCTGGGAAGAATAGCTACAGGTATGTGTATAAGTTAAGGTACTATAAGAGAAGGCAGTAGAGAAAGTAAGTTAGGAGTGGTGAGGTGGAGTTGTGTCAATTGACAGTTGCATAGGAAAGGTTGTTTCAGGGAGAAGGTGTGGTAAAGGAAGTATAAGTGTAGGACCACTGGGGTGGGTGGGATATGGGGGTAGGGTAGAGGAGCAAAGCCGGGCCGAGCCAGTTAGTAGATTGTGTGGAGCCAATCAGGCCTTTCAGAGAAGCTAAGCACTGATGTCTCTTAGCTAGGTAAGAAACACCTTATTGTGAGTGTTTAATAGTAAAGTTTATACAAATCCAGCAATCCCTTACTCTGGAAAGTGGAGTCTGCTGAAGATCTTTTAGGGGATAAATTGGGTTAGTGGTTAGTAAGATAAGCAGCACAGAGATCCAGAGCAATGCTCCAAAGTAGACTAAAAGCTGTCAGTCTCTGTATTCTTCTGCCATCTAGTGGCGTACAGGAGGAAGGACTTCAACTTTAAAGCTAAGTTAGAAATAATTCTATGGGGAAGGGAAACAGCCTAGTTTAGTTCTGCGAGTGTGCTGGCCCAGTTCTAAAATTACTGTAACAAAGTTAAAGAAAAAAATGCACATACAGCAAATCTATAAGGCTATCAGCTGTAGCCTACACTGAGAGGTAGAAGGGATGCATCCTGGGTATCCATACTTTAGTAGACTGCCTTGTAGTTTCTAAAAAACTCTGTACAAATAAAACAGCAGAGGATGGACAACCCAATTAGCAATGCTAGGCTTCCAGGAGCAAATCTATAAGGCTATCAGCTGTAGCCTACACTAAGAGGTAGAAGGGATGCATCCTGGGAGTCCACACTTTAGTAGACTGCCTTGTAGCTTCTAAAAACTCTGTACAAATAAAACAGCAGAGGGGGGACAACCTGATTATCAATGCTAGGCTTCCAGGAGCAAATCTATAAGGCTATCAGCTGTAGCCTACACTGAGAGGTAGAAGGGATGCATCCTGGGTGTCCACACTTTAGTAGACTGCCTTGTAGCTTCTAAAAAACTCTGTACAAATAAAACAGCAGAGGGGGGACAACCCGATTAGCAACGCTAGGCTTCCAGGAGCAAATCTATAAGGCTATCAGCTGTAGCCTACACTGAGAGGTAGAAGGGATGCGTCCTGGGTGTCCACCCTTTAATAGACTGCCTTGTAGCTTCTAAAAAACTCTGTACAAATAAAACAGCAGAAGGGGGACAACCTGATTAGCAACGCTAGGCTTCCAGGACTGAGAGGTAGAAGGGATGCATCCTGGGTGTCCACACTTTAGTAGACTGCCTTATAGCTTCTAAGAAACTCTGTACAAATAAAACAGCAGAGGGGGGACAACCCGATTAGCAACGATAGGCTTCCAGGACAGAGAGGTAGAAGGGATGTGTCCTGGGTGTCCACACTTAAGCAGACTGCCTTGTAGCTTCTAAAAAACTCTGTACAAATAAAACAGCAGAGGGGGGACAACCCGATTAGCAATGCTAGGCTTCCAGGAGCAAATCTATAAGGCTATCAGCTTTAGCCTATACTGAGAGGTAGAAGGGATGTGTCCTGGGTGTCCACACTTTAGTAGACTGCCTTGTAGCTTCTAAAAAACTCTGTACAAATAAAACAGCATAGGGGGAACAACCCGATTAGCAACGCTAGGCTTTCAGGAGCAAATCTATAAGGCTATCAGCTGTAGCCTACACTGAGAGGTAGAAGGGATGCGTCCTGGGTGCCCACACTTTAGTAGACTGCCTTGTAGCTTCTAAAAAACTCTGTACAAATAAAACAGCAGAGGGAGGACAACCCGATTAGCAACGCTAGGCTTCCAGGGAGCAGCACACCACGCAGACGACCAAGGGGACGCCTTCACTAGGGAGATAGGGTTTAAATTTATACTAGCTTAGAAAGGCGGGAAACAAGTATATATATATTTGTTTTTCAGAAAATAAAGCAGATGCAATCAAAAAAACTCTTTTAAATGCACAGAAAAGGATACTTATTGTTATATATCTCAGATCAGAGTTGTAGTCAATGCCATTAGTAATAAAGTAGGAAGAAACACAAATACAGTAAAAGCAGATGAGTAGAATGCAGTTTATATATATATATATATATATATATATATATATATATATATATATATATGTATATAAAACAATAGAAAACGAACAACTGATTTAAACAAGTTACCCAATTAACCAGAAAAAAACTCAAAACTGAGCCCTGCTCCAGCAGTCTTCAAACAGACAAGTTCTAACTGCACACTCCTGCTGCTAGGGTGCAGGGGAACCTTCTCCAAAACAAAAATGGTCTGGGTCAGTGCTCAGGTTATACAAACAAAGCTAGATTCAGCTGGCCTGAATCTAGTCTATGCTGCAGCAACAAGGTGCACCATTTTCAGAAAGAAACAGTTCAAATAAGCAGGCACAACCGGTCCTACCTGGATAATCTTTTGTCATGAGTAAGAGTTTCTTATTTTGACTACGTTTTATTCTGACAGGGACATTTCCTTTTTAAACATTTTTCAGAATTGTTTACTTTTTTTTATTGTTTTGGTTTTAGTTTTATACATTTTATATAGTTAAGATTAAGTGTACCATCTTTTATTAAATAACTTGCCCTTTGATTGCAATTGGTCATTGAGTTCTTATTTATGTTTGTCACTAAAATATCTTTTCATATAAGTATCGACTGATTTCTCTCTAATTAAGCTCTTGTAACTGTTTTCATACAATTCTTAGTCCCTGTTTATATAACAGGCCTATACATTTTCATCATACACTTTCACTTTGACTCTGTCCTCTCCTTTCTTAATCAGGACAACCCCTATGAGATCTTCATTGGTTTTATGAGGGATTTGTGACATCCATTCTTTTTTTCTGCCATCTCTCAACATTCTTTAACAACTCCCTAGGATTTGTTTTTCCTTATTTACTTATGATCAGATATGTTCACTATTGGCCAGAAAGTGATACTTCTGGTCTTAAGTCTATTTTTATGTGCTAACACTTTCTTGAAACTCGCATTGTTTTAATTTTCATTTTCACCCTTTTCATGTATGAGCTTTCTTTTAGAATGCTGCTATGCCTTCCATATAGGGCATACCACAGGTTACCCTGTCCATATAGGGCAACCTTTTTTACTGTTACTGTTTCCAGATTATTCTTGTGCAGTTTTCATATGTTTATGATTTTTGCCTTGACAAAACTGATTTTATTGTTCCATGCTGGTCAATCATTTTTATTGTACTGATTTGGCAAGACAACTAGTAACTGTTTTTTAATTAGAGCCATTGTGGTCCAATAAATACCAGGGAGGGCTGGCTTTTGAGACACTCTTTTTCCAAGTCTTCTACTCAAGCCCTAAGCAATTTTTAAGTGTTCAATTCACATGTACTAGATATCATGCTAATGTAAACTTCTTATATTGTTATTTTTATCTATTAATAAATATTAAATATACCCATTACCTAGGGACTGTGTGTTCTGGGAGTATATCCCCACTCCTGGATAAATAGGGTTGTTTGAGATAAGACATTAGTCCTCTGGCTTATGTTAGTACTTCTTTCAGTATGATTTTTGTTTCCTCTCTCCCCCATGTGAGATCCCAGGCTATGTCTTCATTTGTGTTCCACACCAATGTTGGACCCCCAACTACAGTTACTAGCAACTTGGGTTCAGGAAATTGATTGGCCAGTTATGTTTCATCTCCTCTTCTGGAACATTGTGGAATCAGTTTTATGTTATGCCATAATCTTTCTTTATAGCGCATGAACGTGATCTTATATTTTATTTTGTCTGGAATCCATGGGCATCTTGCAGTGTTACATTCTTTTGTCAGATGCCTTTCAGTTTGCTACTATGGATAGTGTTAGCTGACATTTTCTGATCAAGTAAGACATTTAAAGTACTTCCTTCATATTTCAGTTGACTTTGGGTCAGCTTCCTGACTCTACCACTTTGCCGTATTTTTAGTTCAGTGTATTTTAAACTGATTTGTTCCTCAAATATATTAACATTATGTATATGTTTTATATTCATTTAATCTCTGTAAAGAGAAATTTACACTAATAATCACTGCAACTAATTGCTATCATCTTACCATTTAGAATGTCATATCTAACCACAGTTGACATGGTTTACTCATAAGGGTGAAGCCTGAGCAGGCCAGTTTTACAGGAATTGAAACTCCACCATTAGAATTACTTTATGTGTGATTATTAGCATTACACACTGGAATTCTTTAACAATGAACTGGATCCATTTTAATTGACCTGTTGTATAATGGCACTTCTTGATTTGCCATCTATCTCTGCTTCAGACAAAAGGAAACATAGAGGTCAAATATGAAAGTGTGATAGTGTCTGTATCATTTGCTTAATACATGAATTATTTAACATTAGTCTGGTATGATAATTAACTGCACAGGAATCTCAGAATAAAGGATACAACAGTTTTTAAACTGATGACCTAATGTTTATTTCAGTAATAGTTAACTTACAAAACATGGATTACAGTTATTGCCAAGTTATAAACAGTAAATATGAAGATTTTGTTAGAAACAGTGAAATTACAATTATGGGAAAACTCATGGAAAAGCCTTAAGATTTCTGTAAAGGCAATACATAAATGCAAATAAGTAAAAAATGCACTTAGTTCAATCTTAATTAGGGTGCTTTTCCAGGACACAACAAATAGATAAAGCAATGTATCAGCTGCATGTACACTGATGGATGAAATGATCCAGGCAACCTGGAACTGACTAACAACCTGGACACAGGAGGAGACAATGAGGGATTGCTGGGGTGAGTGTATGATTCTGGCTCACTCACCCTACAGCAGAGGAACACATACTGGTATCCAACAAAAGTTGGGTGCTATAGTGAGTTTGCCAGCAGCAACTTACAACACATGCTGTAACCAGAGTTAAGCATAGTATATGCATTTGAAATGCCAGTATTGCAGCTGAAATAATCAGCTGCCAATGGAGTCTCCTGATGTAGACTATGCAGAAAACTCTGATGGGCATCTGCATGATGGCCTCCCTTAACTCTGTCACCCAAAGACTTGCAAAGGAGCTACTCAGGTCACAGGAGAGTAGATAATTTTCAGACATCATAAATATAAAAGGATATTAAAACATATTAGATGAGGCAGTAAAAGTAAATGAGCTCAATAATGGCATTATAAAAACCAAATCCCATATGTGGTGTTAGAAATACTGGAAGAGGAATCTGTAAGAAGTTGACTCATTTTGCATTGGGAGTTAAAATATGCAAAAATCAATAATGTTTTAACTTACCTCTTGGGTGTTTTTAGCTTCGGGTTTAGTTTTATTAGTCTAGAGGCAGCAGAGGTGAAGCCCTATGCATGGGAGGATAGAAAGCTTGCCCTGTGTTAAGAAGTTTCAACAAAAATTGTTTAATTAGATGGACCAAGTCTCACTGTAAAACACACAGAGGAGTAGGTGCATTAACCACAGCTAATAAAAGATCTCTTAAAAATAGTAAATACATAAATGGAAAAAAACACAAACTGCATTGCCTTTCTCTCTCACTTAGTCTGTGTCTTTTTTCTCTGTCTCTCTCTCTCTCTCTCTCTCACACACACACACACACACACACACACACACACACACACACACACACACACACACACACACACACACACACAAGAAGCAACATATACCGGAGTAAGTGGTGAGGAGATATTATACAGCCCAATTTGTTGGATGCTTTGTCTCAAGATAGTAGAAAATAATAGGATATTTACAAGACATTACTAGCTTGCAAAGATTATCATTGAGAAAATGTACATAATGCTAGCCACAATAGCTTCGACTTTATATTTTAAATTAGATTATTGTATTTAAAAGCTTGTAAAAGTTAAAAATGTGATCATTAAGTGTACAAAACATCCCATCTTATGGCCTTTATTCCTGACATTGTCTGCATCAGGCAGTACCACCACAGTACATGTAAGAGTATTGGTTTCATTCACCTTAGGGTTATTGGCTCTATTGCATATGTCATGCACTTTACATGTATAGCTATGAATTGAGATGGACATTATTTCTTGCAATGTATGGATGTGGAGTGTTTTTCAATTACAGTGCTATTTACCCCAGTTTTATCACTTTCAATTTAACTGAGCACTGCAAGAGATCTTGGTATGAGTTTCATTACTTATTTTAGTGTGTATCATTTGATTATTATGAGTCCAATAGGAATATACTGTCTCTCTTTTTTCCTTTTTTGCTTCTGTCTTTCTTTATATGTGCACATTTATGGAATACTCCCAAGTATCTCAAGGTGGCCAGAAGAATGAACAAAGGATGGCTAACATGAATAATATCTGTCTATCTACCAGTATATTTTTATTTTGATAAACAAAAGAAAGTACAATAAATTAGACACAGAAGAAAAGAAAAAGCATACCTACACATTTACAAAAATGTTCAAATATGATGAGTTGTTATAGTTATTAATAAATATGACATTTAGCTAATGAACATGTCTTTAACAACTGATCTATATTCAACCATTTGTTTGAAGTTCTCTTGTTCTTCTTAGATCTCGATATAATTGAGATTTCCTTATGACACACTTCAGTGGCATGTTTGATGAATTCTTTAAAAGAAGGTTATTCTTTCTTCCAATGTAAAGTGATTACTTTCCTTGCAACTGCTAATAAAGTTCATGCTATAGAAAAATGTTGTGAATTTATACATTCTAGAGTAGGTGCATTCATCAAACTCAAGTATTTTGATATATTACAATTGTCAGACCATAGTGTCTAAAGAATTCCTCAAAATCAAACCAAAACTTTTTATTTTTCTCACAACCATAAAAATGCAATACCAATCAACTTTTAGATTTTTTTAGAATGCCAACAAGGAAGAACATACTTTTAAAACATCTTGCTTATTTTATAAGGTGGAATGAAAGTTGTATGTAAATATTTCCAAGTCAAATATTCCAATATATACTCAAAGAGGTAAAACCAGAAGATTTTAAAATTAAATCATTTGAAGACTGATTGTTAATAATAATATGTAAATCATTTAGAAGAAACTTTCAAAATTTGTCATCAATCTTAATACTAAGTTGTAGTAACAATTTATTTAATTTTGATAGAGTTAGGATTATATTTATGTTACTATTAATAACACTGGAAATATAAACTATTAATGAAGAAATATGCCTTTTTAACTTTTTAACCTTCAATATTCAAATTATTTCTTATAAATTCAGTGAAAGGTTCTATACTAAAATTAAATAATGATGGAGAGAGGAGGCATCCTTTTTTCATACATTTATTAACATCAACCTCACAAAAAAGAAAACAATTTTCCGAAATGATTTAGAACCCAGTGTATATATTAAATTGTAGTTTAATAAACTGGTTTGGAAGACCATAAAATTCTAAACATTTAAAAAGACAATTCAAATTAATGGTATAAATGCTTTTTCTAGATCTAAACATATAATATTTAATGATTAGAATTGCCATAATCTATAACATAAATTATGTTTATATTATCATAAATATTTCTATAAAAATAAAACATGTCTGATCATCATATATTAAATCCTTAGGAAATAATTTAATATTTTAGTTAAGATAGACATAATTATTTTATAAATAACAGGTCTATTTATAAGTGATAAAATAAACGTTAAAGTAATTGATGAACTTAAAAAAATCAACATATTAGTTTGTCTGTATTTGTATACTATCTGGCAGTTAGTGTGTAAGATTGAGGCTATGACCTTTTAACACACTGCTTCCTGTAGTTCAGGGTTTGATTCCTTCAGCTTTCCTTTGCTTACTGTGTGACTCTGAGTATATCACTTTCCCAGACAGTTCTCTGGTGTAACTTTAAAATTGGGCAGGGTTGGGGTACCTAACATTTAGTTGTACATTCATTTTATCATTAAGTTTTGTTGGAAGATGTGGTCAAATGGTCTCATTTGTCACATGATGAAACAGTCAAATTTTGGATTATTGAATGCATATAAAGTAGGAGTGGGGAGTAATGGCAAAAATTTTATTTATAATGAAAGTTTCAGCATTATGGTTGAGTGTTTGTAGGCCAGGGTTACAGTAAGGGTAGGGGTTAGGTGCATTTGAAGTGTGTGTATGTACGCATGTGTTTGGGGGATGTTTGTATGCTTTTTTGTCTGTGTGTATCTTGTGCTATATTGCTGTTAGAAAAAGGATGTTACTTACTGTAACATGTAGTGTTGGGGTTAGGAGCAGGGGTAGGGATAGCCCCCTACACCACTTTATTGACTCCAGCCCTACACTTCAGGGTTCTAAACACTCTTTCCCTAACGGTACCATTCAGACAAAATAAACCAGATACTATTTTTTTAGTTTAATAAATCAGAAAAGAAAACCGCTTTCCTTTTCCATTCTTTTTTTTTATATTCCAGTAATCAAGAAACCTCAGTCCTCACAAGTGATACCAGTGGGAGACAGTCAATGAAAACAAGAATGAATTTACAGATTTTTCATATCAGGTTCCAAAGAAAACAAAACAAACTGCTGTGAGAGTTCCATCCTCCCAGTGCTGGTTATAGAGTGACATCATATTTGATAACCTGAGGCTGGTACCATACTCACTCAGGGCTTTGCTAAGATCTGCCGCATTATCTGAAAGCTATCAAAACCTTCTCCTTTTCCTTTCCAGAATTCTTTGTTTAAACATAAACATTTAATCAGTTATAATAACACTATTGATACATTTTTAACAAAAACATTTGTACAAGTCAGTGTGATAGTCAAATGACACAAAATTATTTACAAAACTCAAGCTAACAATGGTGGCATATGTTACACATGCACTTCCCTATTCTCCCTGGAACAGATGACAATACCTACATCATCACATCTCTCCCCCTTTGAAGACCCACACTAGTTTTTTAAGTGACTCTGGAAAAATGTTGCTAGAGAGAAATGGGCCTGTTTGGGAACACATTAGCCTATACCCTGTCTTGAGAGTCCATCTGCTTAGGAACTGCTGTAATCTGGACTGGCTAACACGGGGAATCCTCTGAAAGCCCATTTAGGCTTCTGGAATGCCTGCTTGCAGGCTAGGGTCCACACTACCTTATCTGTCCTGTTTTCCCTTGTCAGGTCTATGAGGGGAGAAGCTATTGTACTATAACTGGGAATGAACTTTCTATAGTATCCCCTGAATAGCTTCCACTTTGGCAATTTCTGGCCTAATCTTACCACTCCACACTCTATATCCCAAGTAGGAGACCTCTGCCATACCCACCTGACACTTACTGGGCTTAATGTTCAGCCCCGCCCTTTGCAGTTTTCCCAGATTTTCCCTGACATGCTGAGGCTTCCTTATGTTAACATAGTACAATTTGTGACCCTGCCTCCTGCCTAGTAGGTTTACCATGTAATTAACAATACTGAACTACCTTACCACTTCAAAGGGTCCCTCCCAAGCTGCCTGCAGCTTATTGTGTCTGACAGAAATGAGCACCATAACCTGCTGTCCCACAGCATACTGTCGAGTTCAAGCATTCCTGTCATACCAGACTTTTTTCTGCTGTTGGGCTCCTGCCTGGATATCCTGGGCCAAGCCAATTATCTCCCTATGCCTTGTCCTGAGGTTTAGGACATATGCCATAACAAACTCCTTGTGGGATTCACATTCACCCTCCCACTCATCATTAATCAAATCTAAAGGCCATGTCACCTTGTGCCTATACAGCAACTCAAAGGGTGAAAATCTGTGGATTGCAAGGATACCTGTCTGTATGCACACAATAGATAGGGCAAATATCTCTCCCACTCTCTCCTAAACTGGTCTGCAAATGCCAGTAGCATGGTCATTAGTGTAGAGTTTACCCTCTCTACAAGACCATTAGTCTATGGATTGTAGGGGGTGGCCTTTAGGTGCTTCACCCCATAATGCTTCCACAGGAAAGCCAGCAGATCTGACATGAAATTGCCACCTCTGTCAGTTAGTCATTCTGTCAGGAAACCTACTCTGCTGAAAATCTCCAACAAAGCATTTGCCACCTTTTCTGCCTTGATGGAGGACAGAGCCATTGCTTCAGGGTATCTAGTAGCATAACCTGTCACCACCAGGATGCACGTTTTCCCAGTGGAACTTGGGGTACTCAGAACCCCCCCCCCCCAGTATTCATAGCTACCCTCTGAAATGGCTCTTCAATAACAGGCAAAGGCATCAATGGAGCTTTGACCTTGTCCCCTGCCTTGCCTATCTTTTGGCACTGCCCACAGTTCCTGCAGTACCCTATTATATCCCTTGCAATCCCAGGCCAATAGAAGTTTTGCATAATACATCTCTTGGTATGTTTTATGCTCATATCATCTGAAAAAGTAATGTCATGGGCTATGGCTAGAAGTGTCAGATGGTAGGCTCTGTGCGCTACCAATTCCTATATTACATCACTCTCTAGCCCTCCTTCAAGGGTCCACTCTCTATACAATAACCCTTTGTTCCAGTATACAGACTCCCCTTTTCCTTGAGCATCAAGTGCCTCCTTAGCTACTTTCCTCAAGCTTCATAAGATAGCGTCTGAAAGCTGAGCCTGTCTCACCTCCACCATTGTGACCCCCTTCTAGCTCCCCTTACACTAGAAGCCTACTATCTACTGACAGTGATGCCTCATTGTCAACCTGCATCTACCACTCACCTCTGTCCTTGCAGTCACCCTGTCCATGGGAACATCAGTGCCTACCAGCAGCACTGGCTCACTTTCAGGCTCACTGCTACAAGGTAGCTCCTTCCCTGAAATAGCTACATCACCATCTCCAGCTTCAGCCTACCAGACCTACATGCCTGTCTCCAAGCCTGACTGCATGTAACTGCATGCACACAAGGTACTGCATTACCAAAGTCATTCCCTGTCAAGACATCTGTAGGAATATCCTCAAACACAGCTACCTGTTTGCTTCCTTTTCCACCCTCCCAGTCAAGGTGAACCCTGGCCAAAGGTATTTGGAATGAGATCATTCCTAAATCTCTGATTTGAGAGGACTGTCCAAGCAAGTACTGCTCCTCTTTAACCACTGCAGGATTCACAATAGTTATGTCAGATGAAGTGTCTCTCTTAGCAGTGGTCTGTCTTCCAGCCATTAATATAGGATACAAACTCTGGTAATAGTTTGGTACCCCTGTTGTCTCCCAACAACTTAATACTGGCATGCTGTTATTCTAACTTGCTGGCTCCCTCACCTTTTGTTCCTTACCTTGCTTCAGTGGACATTTGTAAGCTACATGGCCCCTCTGGTTACATTTAAGACATCTAACCCCTGATCCTGGCCATGTACCTGAACTAGTGGCTTCCTCTGTTACTGGCAGGCACTATTGGGGTGATTTAGGTTAGCCACCATGAGTTCCCTTATATCCATGTTCAGCACTGGATATCCCCTTCTTGTGCAGTGATACTCTGCTTGATAAGTAAAGATCCCCTTTTCTCCCAGGCTCAATGGCAGGGTACACTCCCAGTCTGCTGACCAGATTCCCATGTCCCCAGGCAAAGAACTAAGAGCTTGTTCCCTTAGCAAAAGGTCTTCCAGTCTTTCAAAAGTGGTGACCTGACTCTCACTTACCCACCTATGAAAATAAGTGCCTAACTCAGCAATATAATCACATGCACTGTCATCTGCCTTGTATCTATGCTCACATTTATTTCTGTAATCTTGAGGTGTTAACTTATAACAGTTCAATAAACATTGTTTTACTCCATCATAGTTTCAACAATCAGTATCAGACAATTTAGAAACAGCAGTTACAGTTTTACCATGGAGTAAGGGGGTCAGCAACCGTACCTAGAGCTCTTGTTGAACATTAAACTGTTTACATATTCTTTCAAATATATGAATAAAACTATCAAAGTCAGCCCCCTCTGCAAATTGTAGAAGGACTTTACTGACCTTTATTGCTTCTGGGTCCAGTTATTCCCTTCCCCATTACCTCCATGACCCTGATGAAGGGTCAGTATTTCTCTCTCATGCTAATGCTGCTTCTCCTTTTCTTCATCCTCCAAATACTGCAGTATCTCTCTGGTCTCCTAATGCCATAGTCTCTCTTCAGTCTCCAAATGCTGCAGTCTCTCTTCTGAGTCTATTTCCAAATGTTTGGCCTCCAGTGGATGCTGCTTCTCCTTTTCTTCAGCCTCCAAACACTACAGTTTCCCTTTGGTCTCCAAACATTTCACCTCCAGTTCAAGTCTCTTTAACTCCAGATGGATTTTTAAGTCCTCTGAGGAAAAGATAAACTGTCCTGTTTCTAAAGACTGCACATTTCTAACACAAGACTGGTTGTCCTCCTTGCCACTGTTCCATGCTACATTTTAGATTAATGCTGAAATCATTTCCTCTTTACTTCCATTAGCATGCGCCAGTCCTTTGGCTTCACACACCATGGTCAACTGATTCTTTGTCAGCTTACCATAATCCTCTGCTGACATCTTTGCCTGCTTTCCCTGACCAAAATAAACTAACAAAAATAAATAATGTTGTAAAAATGAAAGTCTGAATGTTTATCTTGTGGCTGTTGATAGTACACACACCTTCAGTGACAACTTCCAACAGCTACTGAAGTTCAATTAATATCCCACAACTCTGCCACCAATATATGACGGCCTCTCTACCCCGGGTCAATAATCAAGACACCTCAATCCTCACCACTGATACCAGTGAGAGAAGGTCACTGAAAACAGGAATGAGTTTACACAGTATTTTCAGATGCAGCTCTCTGCATCAAGCACAGTTTCCCCCCAAGATTACACAGGGAACAGGCTCCAGACTTGGGACTGGACTCTCTGTCTCTCCAGATCCCAAACAAGAATCACTTTGGAGCACTATGCCCCATTTCCAAGTAGCTGACACACCCACACCTGGGTATTTGATTTTCAAACACACACTCCTGGGGAAGGCTGGTACAGATTTACTAGCTGTACCCCTTATGTCCAGACTTTAAGGTAACTACGCTGCCCCAGTCAACTACTCACAGGCTCTTACAAGGGTATCCAATTATACTGAGTAAAATCAATACTAATATAAATGGCAGAGTGTAAATAAAGCAGTGAGGCTTTTTGGAGTGGCCACAGTGTCACTAAAATAAGCACAAGTACTCTCAAAATATTAAAAGTATTCTCTAAAAGACCAGCCACAATGAAATGTATAAAATTATTTAATAATAAATAATAAAATAGAAAACATGAGAATGCTCAATATCTAAGTAGAATAAACACAAGAGTTTCAATTACAGGAGAAATAAAAATAACACAGTTGGACAGATTCAAACAGATGCAGAAAACACTACTTAATTAATTTTACTTTATTTCATGACTGTATAAAGAATAACTGCTCCGTTGCTAACTTAATTAATACAGCAAGATAAGACTAGATGCAGATATGCTTACTTCCACTAGGCAAGGTGATCAGCTATGAACAGTCTGAGTTGAACTCAACAGACATAGATCTTTTATATCAGGTTCCAAAGAAAACAAAACAAAACAAACTGCTGTGAGAGTTCCTTCCTCTCAGTGCTGGTTAAAGAATCACATCACATTTGATCACCTGACTCTGGTTCCATACATGCTTAGAGCTTTGCTAAAATCTGTTGCAGTATCCAAACGCTATAGAACAATTTCAAAAACTTATACTCTTCCCTTCCAGAATTCTTTGTTTAAACATAAACATTTAATCAGTTATTATAACACTATTGATACATTTTTAACACAAGCATCTGTACAAGTCAGTGTGATAGTCAAATGACAAAATTATTTATAAATCAGTGTGATAGTCAAAAGGCACAAATTATTTACAAAACTCAAGCTAGCTATGCTTCCTTATGTTACCCATGCACTACCCTATTCTACCTGACACAGATGGCAATAACTCATATCATCACATCAAGTATAACAGTTCTTTTGAGTAACAGTAAGTTTGATCTTTTTTTGATTGATTGTGTTGAGACATTTTGTGCATGAGATTACATGAGATTATTAGTAATATATTCATAATATAATATATATATATATATATATATATATATATATATTTTTTTTGCATGGGACATAACTGGATGTATCTGATATGCTGTTACCTTCTCTAACTCAGTGACAACCCAGAGGCACACCTATTCAACTAGCTGTCGCTTCTGTCATGACCTCAGAAACAGCCTTATTATTACCATAAAGTCAACCCTGTTTCACTTTTCCTCATGAAAAGCAAGTAAGCAAAGCATCATCACTCTTTTATTCCACTGCCATCACTATCAGGTGCTTTCTTAGGCAATCAAACCCTAGTCAACTAAGCCACAGTGAAGCTTTTGTCTCAACAATATTGAAGCTGGTCACAAACATATAAATATTAAAGCAGTATCACCACAGTAAAATAATTAAAAGGTTTAGATTTACAGAAAATATTCAACAACGTGAGTGCCTCAGAAGTGATTATCTCTGACTTATCTTCATGACTTCATCAAAGAATGTTCCTCTTTTGCTTGCATTACTGAAGTAGTAAGACAAAGAAGGCAGTTGTGAGTCGCATCACATACACTGCATCTTGACCAGTGGTGTGCTCTAAGATCAGCTCTGTATCAGATACAGCAGCATTATCTGTAATGAGCTCTAAGATTGTCTCTACAGCCGGCACTGCAGCATGACTTGGGGTGTTCTCTAAGATTGGCTCTGTATTAGGCACAGCAGCAGCATAAAATTTGGTGTGTAGTAAGATTGGCTTTGTATCAGGCACAGTAGAATGACCTGGGGTGCACTCTAACATTGGCTCTGTATCAGGGACAGCAGCATAACCTGTGGTATGCTACAAGGTCATCTCTGTATCATACACTGGATCATAATGTGTGGTGTGCTTTAAAATACATTCTATATCAGGCAGAGCAACATGATCTGAGGTGCACTCTGAGATCGGCTTTGTATCAGGTTTAGCAGCATGATCTGTGGTAAGTTCTGACTCTCTATCAGACATTGCGTCATAACTTGTAGTGTGCTTTAAGAACAGCTCTACATGAGGCACAGTAGCATATCATGTAGTGTCCTCTAAGATTGTCTCTGCATTAGACACTACAGAATGACAGGAGGTGCACTCTACGATCAGCTCTGTATCTGACACTATGGCATGACATGTGGTTTCCTCTAAGGTCAGCTCAGTATCAGGTACTGCAGCATATCCTGTGGTTTTCAATAAGACTGGATCTATATGAGACACAGCAGTATAACCTGTAGTGCACTCTAAGTTTGGCTCTGTATCCGACACAGCAGCATGACCTGTGGTTTCTTCTAAGATCAGCTCTATATCAGGCACAGCATCAGCACCTGTGGTGTGCTCTAAGACCAGCTCCATATCAGGCACAGCAACATAACCTGTGATTTGCTCTAGGATTGGCTCTGTTATCAGACACTGCATTATAACCTGTAGTGTTCTCTAAGACTGGCTCTATATCAGGCATAGCAGCATGACCTATGGTATGCTCTTAGATCGATTCTGTATCAGACACAGCAGCATTACCTATGGTGTCTTCTAAGATCAGCTCTGTGCCAGGCACAGCAGCAGAACATGTGGTGCTCTCTAAGATCGGCTCTGTATTAGACACTGCATTATAACCTGTGGTGTGCTCTAAGACTGGCTTTGTATTAGGCACATCAGCATGATCTGAGATGTGCTATAGGATAGACACTGTATCAGGCTCAGCAGCAGTACCTGAAGCATACTCTGTATATCCTGCTGCCTACTGTGTAGCATACATGGCTGTACAATGTGCTCCTACTCTGTGGTGAACTCTGCAACATAGGGCACAGATTATTCTATGTGATCATCTGCTTTCTATCTTGAGATGTATTGTATAACAGGTCTATGTTAAAATAGCGGAAAGTGTAAATATTGAATGCTGGGATGAGCGAAAACGCATATGATCGACACTGAAATTGTGAGATTGCGGTACAGTGAAGATCAGAAAATTTGCCCTTTCTTCACTGTAGTGTGATCTCGGAGTTGGAATATATTTTTAAGGGGGGGTGTGGGGGGCACAGCCCCCCACAATAGTGATTTCGATCATATGCATTTTTGCTCCTCAAACCGTTCGATATTTATACTTTACTTTGTTTTAACATAGACTCTGTATAACATACCATGCAGAATACTTTATAATTATTATAGAACATGCTGCTGTAAATGTGGCATATCTTTGGAAATATTCTAGGATTTTTAGGCCATTGTTTTGACAAAATGTGAAAGGATTGGTGTTGGAAGGTAACATGAAATGGTACTGGAGGAGGGCATGTACACTGGAACATTTAGAAGAGTCTTCTGAATGGTAAGGGACTGGTGTAAAGACAGGGATTTAGAAATTAAAGCTAGGAACAGGTTATGGGATGGGGTCATAGCAACACAAAAGAAGGCTTCTTTGAACAGGTTCTATACTTTTTTTTGCAATTTAAATGAGTTATACAGTGACCAAAACCTGCAAGCGATTATCAAGGACATATGCAATACTATGGAATCAAACATCTTTCTACCTATGAGGCAACAGGCGCAGAATTCAAGAGTAACAATCATGAAAAGTATAAGACAGTAGCCTACTGAAATAAGAATAATTTTAAAGGAGTAAAATGGCTTATGGCATTTACACATATATTTTTAGCATGCTGATTGTTTACACATAAAAATACTCTGTGTGGTGGGGGCATATACTGCAACCTTGTTCTAGTTTCACAATCAACACTTGGCAGAGATTGTCTTTTTATCTTTATTTATTTACTGTTAATAATCAAAGTTCTCTGGTTGGTAGAGTCTTAGTTACTAGCTTGTTGGATTTACAGGGCAATTTATTACCATGTTGTACTGACATTAATTTAGCTTTCATGATGAAGCTGCACTTTCATTTGGTTATTTAACTGATATGCTCTCCAGGTAGTAGGTCACTAGTCTGTAACGCACAGCTTCAGGTTGTTAAATGAAATAACAATATTAAATAAAGTAGGTCAGTTCTTGTGCTTTGGGTCTTAACCAGAGGATTTGTTATAATCTATTAGTCAAGGCAGAGGTGAAATGATTTTATGTCTTAGTACTACACCCTAGAATCTTGACAAACGAGAGCATAATTTTGGTGGGACAGTGGTATTTGTACATAGCTCTAAACTATCATTGATTTTGCAGAATGTCCCTGATTTTTCCCTAATATTTTTGCATTGTTCCAAATAATTTTTTTGATTGTCTGGTAAATCACTGAGGGTTGCAGTCAGTCAATAATGCCAGACATTAGAGTTTCATACTTATTGTTTTGAAAATGCATGTTGATGCAACACATGTTATTCTAATAGCTTTTTAAGTGACTTAAAATAATATTTAAAATTGCCCCGATTTTGGACCTTTGTCTCTCCATTATTTCTGTCTTTGTCCATAATTCTTCTTTGTTTTTTAGACATATTTATTAAACATGACATTTTTAAAAGGTGACATAGGTACACACACAGAGTAATAGAAAAATAAGCAAAGATTTTGTCCAGAATTCTTGAGCAAAGAAGTTGAGATGTATACTCAGGCACAGTGATGTTCAATGATTATGTAGATTCTTGATCAGTTTCCATCATTATTTGTTTACCTTTTGGGAAATAATTAAGTGGATTGATTCAAACAGGCCATTATCAGCCACAATGTTGTAAAAGTGCAATGCAAAAGTAATAAAAAATATGAAATGAAAATGTTTAACCTGGAATTAATTGAGTTTAAATTCTCTAAAGTTTCAATCAGGTAAAACATGCTGGTGAAAGATTCAGCTTAATGAATCTCACAAAAAGTATGTTTCTGCAGAATACCCTTACAGCCCCATGTCAGTGGTTTCATATTGGGCATCATGGTTTTAATTCTAATAGTGTATTCACTTAAGCTCATGTCTTAAAAATACACTTTGTAGAAGCCTTGTACTATGTATTTCCTCATTTTGCTCATGACCTGGAACATGAAAGAAAAATGGTTTTCAGGTAATTTTCTTTTACACACCTAATAGATAAAAATACCATGAAGTATGACATAAAATATTTATATTTTATTGCCTCTATATAAAAGAAAAAAACAAAACAAAGAAAAACATGTTTTGAAGTCTGAGTACACCATTGTTATGTAAGCTGTTAGCTTTATCAGAAATATTCATTATTAACTTATACGAGGGTGTATAAAGTCATAATCATATCTTTACTATAGAATACAACATTTGTAAGTCTCCTTTGGCTGGAATAAATCACATAATTAAAATACTAACTTTCAAACTGAGCTAGCATTCAAATATGAAAATAGTGAGCCTATCATTTGTTGTTAATGACTGGCCATAGTTCATAGGATCATAGAAGATTACTAGTCTAATGGCTTAACAGCCCTTAGAAGCCTAACCAATATAATCATATTTTACCCAATATATGGCCCCTAGGGGCAAGAGGATGGTATGGATTTTTGCCTGTGTCTTCAGTATCTTACAGATTGCCTCATCCATAAGGGACATAAGCACTATCCCAGGTGTGAATTTGTGATTCCCCATCCATTTATCCAAACTGTGTTTGAAGAGTGCCAGGGATGTTCTGCTTAAAGTGAATAGGAAGTCTATTCCAAAGAAGGCACAGTCTCTGAGACACGTATCTGTCTTTCCAGCATGCTTTGTTTGAGTCACTGACTATGTTTAGATGCCTAGATTGGGTGACCTCATGCTGTTTGACTTGTGGCAGTGTAACAGATCCATCAGGGCTGAATTTGTGAGTGCCTTTTAGGTCAGGCATAGGTCACCCCTTAACAGTGGGTAGCAGACAAAGTAAAGCAATAGGGCTTTTATTTTGTCTGCACAGGAAACATTGTTTACACCCTGTATTTACTTTGTGAGGAACATCTAAGGTCACTCCAGCTACTGTACTTGCCTAGTCAAGTAAATGTCAAATGGCGCATTATACTCAATTATTGGTCTAATGAGGGCTGAGGACAGCGGGAGTATAATTTCCTTGAGTCTGGATGTCATACCTTTACTTATAAGTTGTGCCACATAGAACGGCTTCCTCACCACTGTGGACACATGGTAGTCAAAGTTCAGGGTACTATCTATATTTGTACCTAGATCTCTCTGTGAGTGTGCTATTGATGTTGTAATTTGCAGGGGTATTTGTCTACCCAAAGGTATCATAATGCATTTTTTCACATTTAGTTTTAGGCCATGGTTCTGATACCAATCATTTGTCTGATCTAGATCCTCCTGAAGGATATCTACATCATTGGGGGAATCATTGATTGCACCCAGCTTGCAGTCATCAGCAAACTTTATAATCCAGAGGCCTTCCACATTAGCCTTGACTTCAGAGAAGTATATTCTGAATAGGAATGGTCCCAGCACTGAGCCCTGTGGCATAACACAAGTAACTGACCTATTGATGGATCTGGAATCACCCACTTTAACCACGTGTCCTGTCCGCAAGTCAATTGTCTATCAGTCTGGTGACAGGGATTTATGCCCAGTTTTGTGAGTTTATTTATAATACCTGAATGGGGAATTGTGTCAAATGCCTTGGCCAGGTCAAGACAGGCTGTATGTACTCTTTTATCCTCAACCATGGCCTTAGTGACATTCTCAAAGAAATCCACCAGATTCATTAGGTATGACCTGCCCATGACAAAGCCAAATTGTGGCAGGTTTAGTGTTTGAAATTTTCCTATTTCATTATTTATCAAGTCTATGATTATTCTTTCCATGGCCTTACACATAATTCTAGTAAAACTTATAAGACTATAATTTCCTCAGTCAGTAGATGGTCCCCTTTTATGCAGAGGGCTGACTGTTGCTGTCCTCCACTCTATTGGGACAAGCCAGTGTGGAAGTTGGGGTTAAACAGAGATCTTAATGGGACTGATAAGTCCTGTTTTAAGCTAAGAGGCAACCTGGTATATCGTCAGGCCCCATTGAAGTCATGTTTTTAGCTTTAGAGAGTGCAATGGCAACCTGTTCTTTGGTGATAATTGGCAGTGGAGTGGTGAAGGGTATTTATTGGGGGTAAAATTTTAGATGAATTTGTTGAACATCAGATTTGCTATATCATCTGGCAGAATACAGGTGATGCTATCTACAACTAATTCCTCATGTTGTTAGGTGTTGTCCTTAAGATTGCAGGTATAACTGAAAACTGCTTTATGGTTATCCTTAGCTGTGGAAGCTATTTTTACCTCAAAGTCTGCTTTCAGACAATTGACTTGATACCTGGTTCACTTATTTACACTAATGAGGGGCTTTTAACTCTGTTGTGCACATTCTTTCTTGCTTCTCAACAGGATTTTATTTCTTTTTGATGTACAGCCTATTAATACCAGGGGTCCACCAGTGTAGCTTGTTTATGTGTATTGACCTGGGCTTATCTTGTTCTGGTACTGCCATTTCTATGCTGTTATTTATATGGATGTACAGGGATTTTGTGTACGCCTCTGAATAGTTTTCTATATTTTTTGGATTTGAAGGAGCTTGGAAGCTAGCTATGTCATCTCTTAATAGGGAGTAATTTACCTCAGAGAACTTCTTAAAAAGTTTTTGGGGTTTGTTGGGGGGACTAGTTTTACCTTAATTTCAAGGGAGACCACTTTGCAATTTGATCTTGCCAGTGAGGAAATCACACTGGGGAGGGGGGGGGGGGTACAGCACTCTCCCATATTTGTAAGTACCAGATCTAGGATATTTGCTCCCCCCGTAGGAATGCAGACTAGCTGCTTCAGGGCATTTGAATTAATAAAGTCAAGGAATCTTTGGGCCTGTATGTTAGTGGTTATGTATGTCTCCCAGTTACTGGAGGGGTAGTTAAAATCACCCATTAGTATGGTATTGGGCTGGAATGTGAATGATTCTAGTAACTTCAGGTATGATGTATGGGTTTCCTGGTTCATGGTGCGGGACCTGTAGCTAGCAAGACTATGGTAATGGATTTTTCCCATGGTTAGTTGGACATGGAGTAGCTCAAGCATGCCATATTATTTGATTAGCCTTGAAGTGTGCTTTTCCTTTATGTAGATAGATACACGTCCACCTTTTGCTCTTTTATGTTCAGTGGGTGGTTGAAACATATGAAAGATGTTATAGCTATGCATTTCTGGAGTGGTTTCCATGGCTATGAACCATGTTTTATTTACTGCAGAGATATCAGCATTCTCCAGGGTGAGGAGAGTTACAGGTAGTGCAGTTTCTTGTCAAGACTCCTAGTACTGAGCATTACCACTTTTAGCTTGTCCTGAGTAGCTTTTGTTATGTTGGAAGGTTTGCCTGTTTGGCAATGCCTAAAAAAGGCACTATAGGGGTCAATAATGTTTTGGCCAATATCTAAAAGCCTAGAGGTGACAGGTGAAGACCATCCCTGGCAAAGCAGTGTGGCTTGTCAACAATGTCTTCCCAAGTTGACAAGTATTGGAACCAACTGGAATAACACCAGTAGCTAAGCCAATTGTTACAGTTGATCATTTTCTGCTGATATTAAGGCATCATCCTTGGAGATGGTAAAATGCTGCTCAATGCTAGGTAAAAACCTGCCTGTGACACATATTCTGAGATCTCAGCCATGTTTCTTTTCATATAGACCAAAGGAAGTATGTCTCAGGTCATTCATGCCCACATGGACTATGACTAAATCTTAGTCTGAGTGCTTAGTGGTATGTGACCTGAGTGCTTGCGTGATCTGGTGGATCCTGGCCCCTGACAGGCAACTAACTGTACCCTTCTCCTTATCCAGCCTGGTAAAAGTGACATCAGTGTGTCTCACAATGGAAATAATCTTATTTATTAACCAGGTAGACCCACAGTTCCTTTTCAAGGGATGACCTGGGAGCAATGTCTGACTAAGTGACTTGGTGAAGGTGACACAGTAGGTAAATGAGGAGATAAGGAATCAAACCCTGTACCACAAGAACTACAGCTCACAGCCTTAACCTCTGCAACAACTGCCAAATGTCTTGTGATGCCACCTTTCCTGTACATCCTTCTGTTTAGCCTGTAGATTTGTTCCCATGGTAGATAGATATACATCATGAAGCAAAGCATCTTATACTTTGGATTGCTTACACATATGCAAAAGAGTTAATATAAGATATTTTAGGGTGAATGTGCAAGAAAAAGAAACATTTTACAATAGTGCATAGACATCTCTGGGTGTCTGTAAGCCTGCCTTATACTACAGAAATATGTTACTGATACATTTTCTTTCTGTCTTCAGTGCAGTATAGAAACCAGGTTATAATCTTTGCTACTTAGAATCAACCTAATGTGATAACATAATTTATTTGGGGTACAAGCTTTGACAGAACATACTTAAATGTTTGGTCCATTTTAGTAGCTGACTCATCAGATAAAACAAGAAACAGGAAATTCCACATGTTAGTGTTTGAGAACAATTCTAGTATATTTTAACAATGTGAATATACAGAGATACTTATTGCATTATCTATTATTTGTGTCAACTCCTTTCATGGAAAAAAAAAACTTCACCTCCCTTTTTCCTCCTTTAACTTTACTGATTGGTTAAATATTGCTGCAACAAAGCTCTAAAATTTGGTTTAAGGTCTACTGTTGCTTTGATAAAACCATATATTCGGAACAAGCGGTGAAAAGAGTGAGACGTACTCTTCTTTTCCAAATGAAGCAAACCCAAAATAAGTCCAAATGAAATGAAGTAATCAGCACAGGATTTATTTAAAAAGATGAGTGCTTTCACTAAGTTTAGCTTCTTCAGATCAAAGACAAACAATCCTAAAATTCATGCGCTTTAAATACTTGGAAACAGGCGGACTAATTAAAAAATGATTACTCAATTAGGCCAATTAAAGCTATAGTAGAGTAAAACAACAATGACGGAATATAGCAATATATATCTTATAATGCTTACAGAATAAATAACATATCAAATAGCATATGATAATATATAGCAGCACAAGACATTTTCATAAGCAAATATTTAAAAGCATATATTTAAAAACAAAACCGCTTATATTAACTGTACTAAATATACTGTGTATGGTAAAAAATCAAATAAATAAATATACCAGTACATATTGTTAACCTGCATAAAAGACAACATGAAAATGCATAAGCATATATATGATATCAAAATGTAATAGCAGATACGAATTTATGTTGTGTTGACCATAATAAATATATGAGTGAATTATATAACTATATATGTGCATGTATTGAATGTAGTAAAAATCAATGTATTTATCTAAAATATGTATGTATAAAAAATTATATTATATTAATTATCTGTATATAAAAATGGTGTAAATGTATATAATGATGAATATGTACATAATGAAAACATAAATAATATAAATAATATGACATTAATTTGATGTCTAAAAAAGGGATATGTAAACTATTGTGTCTATGTTGATCATATAACTTTATTTACTTGACACATGAAAACATATACATTTCTCATTAATTTCACATACATTAAATGCAGTTATACAATAATAATACAGCTGTATTCTGCTTATCTCATCAATATAAGGAAAACAAAGGGAAGGTAGTTTAAGGAATAGTTAAACCATGTGCCACTGACTGAACTATTAGACTTTTCCCAGTGTGTTTCTTTTATTTATTGATTTATTTATATTTGTTTACCTGGGTAGTACACTGGTCAGTATTGACCAATTGCAGGCTCAGCCTGGGTGAAATGCCAAACATTTCACAAGCAAAAAATATAGAAATGTAAGCAATAACAGAATATATCAGTTACAATATCTAATTACATAGAAAAAAAACGGTGTATATAGATTATAGTGAGCAAGCACAGTACAATGTACAGTCAAGCAGAGATTGCAATGCACAATACATATATTAGTTTCTAAAGTGGGTCAATCTCTTGAGAGAAAAGAGACTCAGAAACAAAGAAACTCGTAATTTACAATCACTATATATATATAGAGAGAAAGAAAGATCATGGGCGGAGTGTTTTACGTGCACTATGTAATAGCAAAACGTTTGCTGGGGTGGTGCACACATTTCTAATTCTGATACATAAATAGCTAAGTGTTTAGAATGCTTTGCAACTGGAACTCTTTTGCATGAGACAACCGTTCCTTAAAATTATAGATGTGCTAGTCACACTGAGATGTTGCCCCTCTGTCTTGAGGATATAGAGATAAATATCTGGATGTGAGAGGGAGGCTACAAAGCTATAACCGGTCTCTGCTCTCAGATCCATGAGCTGTAGATTGTGTCTCTTCTTCTTTGTTGTTCTGGATAAGGACTGGCCACTAAAACTAAATTTAGTTTCATTTTTGTGACCTTTTGCAACAGTTGATGGAGAAGTTTTCTTTAAGGTAATGACAGATATGTTTTGTTACCGACTCACTTCCTGCATGTTAAACAGGAACTGTTCCAAAGGTTCTTGTTACATCACATTGACAGAACAAATACTGTCAGTTAACTCAGATAGTTAAGCAACACCCACCATAATGGTCTAAATAGGTAAAAACTGATGCAAAGGTGCAAAGGTTATTAATGTATACTAGGTCAGGGTAAATGGTGTAGGGGAAATGACCAGCTAGATGGTAAGTAGATGACATTGATGAGGTTTGCGTAATATGGTTTTTATCACAACCTCTGCCCTACCAGAGTAGGAGACTTAATGGAAAAAAATATTTTCACTATTCTTAGGTTTAGTTTCTAGGAGACTCTATAAAAACAGTGCCTTAAGGGAAACCAGAGAGTAAGCCAAAATAATAAATTTATGCAGCCCCATTGTCAGAACTTTAATCATTATATGAAACATATTTTTTCAGTGGTGCTTCTATTAAATTCTCACTGAAAATGCCTTCTGTTAAATACTGGATGTAAATACCTTGTCTTGAAGGAGTAATAACTGGGAGAATGAAACTTTAGTACTAAACCAAAGCAATAAGATTTTTCACATGGCATGTATTTTTTGAACTCCGCTAAGCAGACACTTCTTTCTAAATCAATAAGCTGCCTTTGATAATTCCTTTGCCACTGGTATTTCAGCACCATCAGCAACCTCACATTTAAAGTTTTATGACCTCTGCTCTCTGGTTCCATATGCTGTTTAGAACAAATTAAATTCCTCAAGGTCAAATTCTTTCATGCTTCATGATTCACACAGATGCCCACTCACTCTTTTTTCTCTGCCTTCCTGAGGCAGAGCCAGTATTGTAGTCATTTTATGTTTGTTATGATGAAGAAATTCTTGGTTCTACTGTATATTTCCATGTAATTTATTTATGTTATAACTTGTGGAGCTTTTATTAAAAGGATAGGAGTGAGTTGTCTCTGTAGAATCTCTCTTCTATTAGAATAAAAAAGAAGCATGCTGGAGAAATAGTATTTTTCACCTTAAACATTATGTACATTCCTTTGGATTGTTATAGTGTGTTGTATTTTGTAATTAAACATTTCATGTTGGACATAAGTCTGATTATTCACTTCACATATTTGAGGTGCAATAATAAGATGGACAGAATATATTTGTTTTATTGTATTACAGAGGTCATAAATGATAGCTGGCAGTGGCAAAGTTAGGAAGAACACGGGTAATACCTCTGCAAAGACAGCAGCATGCAACAACTGCATTTTATGACAAAGTCGTAGTTGGTTTATATATTGACTACATTTTCCTCAGCGACTTGAATAGTTATTGTGCCCCTGATTGAGTGGCATTAGGAACAGCCTTTATTCATTGTGGTATCCATTCATGTATGCATCAAGGCTGACCAGTGGCAAAGCCATAGGTTCATAGGTTCATAGGCTGGTACTAGGCTATCTTCCCGAAGGCATTTATAAGCCTAGCCAGAATGTGTTGGCTTTCACCGCCCCCTTAGATTAGTTCCCTGCACCTCTGTCCAGCAGAGCCACTGAAGTGATCCCCGAGGTAAACTTTCTGTTTCCCATCCACTCGTCAAGGTTTCTATTGAAGAGTGTTAGTGAGGGGCTCTGCCTAATGTAGATTGGGATCTTGTTCCAAAGCATGGGAAGTCTCTGGGATAGGAATCTATCCCTCCAGCACGTCCTATTTATTGTTGTGGTGTGGTTTAGATCCCTAGAGCGTGTGGTTCAAGGGGATAAGGTTTTCTTTAGGTGGAGCATGTCCATTAATTCTGGGTTGGACATGGCCTTGTATGTCAGGCAGAGATCACCTCTGAGTAGGCGGTATGCAACCAAGTACAACTGGAGTTTCTTCAGTCGAGCTGCTTAGGGCATCTGTTTGAGGCCAGTGATCCTCTTGGTTAGGTACTTCTGTGGTCTTTCCAGCTGTTGCAGATGTCTTGTAAGGTACATCCCAAATGTGGCGTTGTACTCTATGATGGGTCTGATGAGTGATGAGTAGAGGGGCACAATAACCTCTTTTGATCTAGATGTGAACCATTTTGTGATTAGGTGGGCCACGTAGAAGGATTTTCTAACCACTTTGGCAATGTGATTATCAAAGGTGAGATTACTATCTACTTGGGTCCCCAGATCGCTTATTACGTCTTCTGTATTTAGGGGACTACCACCTATGTGGTAGTTTGTGGGTACTTTGTTTTTTCCAAAGGGGATGACTATGCACTTTTTGGCATTTAGCTTGATGCCATGATTTTGACACAAGGTATCCATCTCAGTGAGACCCTTTTGGAGGATGTCTGTGTCAGCTGGAGAGTCAATTATAGCCCATAGTTTGCAGTCGTCTGCAAACTTGGTCAGCCATAGTCCTCCTGTGCTTGCCTGTACGTCTGAGAAGTATATGCCGAACAGGAGGGGTCCTAGGACTGAGCCGTGGGGAATGCCACTTGTAACCAGTTTAGAGTTGGACCTAGCTCCCGCAACTCTCACTATGTGGGTTCTGTCCGTGAGCCAGTTGGCAACCCATCTTGTGACGTAGGGGTTTATGTTCAGGCTGGTGAGCTTGTCTATAATACCAGAATGGGGAATGGTGTTGAAGGCCTTAGCGAGGTCTAGGTAGGCTGTGTGTACCACCTTTCCCTCGTCTATAGCCTTGGTAACTGTCTCAAAGAAGTCGACCAGGTTTAGGAGGCATGATCTGCACTTAACAAAGTCAAACTGGGTAGGGTCCAGTGTTTGGAGGTTCATTCTGAAGAAGTCCACTGTGGGACGAAACCTAGGTCAATTCATTTTATCGTTGTTGGTTAATAAATTACATTCTGGTGTTGGAACTTCGTCTTTCTTTTGTTCTTCGTTGTCGTGCTTGGTTCTTGGTTGTAAGTGTTTGGAGGTTCCCAATGTCTCTGTTAATGAGTTCCATGATGATGCGCTCTATAGCCTTGTCAGGCTTATTGGGCGATAGTTCTCAGGGTCTGTTGTGGCTCCACCTTTGTGGAGCTGAATAACCATTGCTCTGTGCCACTCTGTGGGCATGTAGCCTGTGGAGAGGCTGAGTTTGAAGAGTGTGTTTAGCTGAGGGGTTAGTTCGTCTTTGAGCTCTTTTTTTTCATTTTTTTTCTTTTTTTTTCCATATTTTCTAATCATTTTGCTTTCCAATCTTCTCATCACAGTGCATGTGCAAAACTGTACCCTAGGGCCTCACAGTTTTCTTCTTTTTAATACTTTCATAACTTCACTTCTGGCTTGTACCTGCAGCAAGGTTTTCAGACATATTTGCTGACAACAGCAACACTTCTACATTGCCTTCAGTAAGCCTCCTGCATGCACTGCCTCTTTTAAACAGCTCCATACTCTAAGATGACTTAATACTAGTTTATAAAAAACTGTCATAGTAGCCTGACTTTCTGATGTACTAGTTAAATTGCTATATTCAGTGCTAACAGCCCTGATCTTGAATAAATGTGGGTTTCTAAAGGGGATAGGATGTTCAAAATTAGACTGATCTGTAGTGACACCCAAGCATTTTCTTCACATTGTACTGTCATTTTTCAGGAGGGCAGTGTGACCTTATGCATGTATGAATACAACATCACTACATACACCACCATGTCCCACTTCTAAAGAGAACAGACAAAGAAACCCTTGATTCCAGCTCCATGTAACACTGTTCCACCTAGGTGTTACCATGTGATCTGCACTGCTCCACCTAGGTGTTACCATGTGATCTGCACTGCTCCACCTAGGTGTTACCATGTGATCTGCACTGTTCCACCTAGGTGTTACCATGTGATCTGCACTGCTCCACCTAGGTGTTACCATGTGATCTGCACTGCTCCACCTAGGTGTTACCATGTGATCTGCACTGTTCCATCTAGGTGTTACCATGTGATCTGCACTGTTCCACCTAGGTGTTACCATGTGATCTGCACTGTTCCACCTAGGTGTTATCATGGGCTCTGGGGTCCTACTTGCCAGCCTTTAACTTTAAGAAACAAAATGTTGACTTTAAATTTTGTAGCAGTTGGCAGGAGAGGAGAGTAACGTCTTATTTGTATGTATAACAACAGACCTACTGATGCTAGTCAACATACGGTTTGTAGCAAGAAATCTGTAACTGATTTTCTTGCTGATATCCTGTTTCAGTGAAAATACATAATCTGCACCAAAGTTTTGTTATATCAGCATTGTAAATGGGTGCAGGAGCAAAGATCTTGCATGAAGTAGTTGGGGTCTTGGACCTCACATCACCGAGAGCTGACTTTTTTGTTTCTTAAAGACTATCTTCAAAGAACTAGGATATTGATGAAGTAGAAGTTGATTTAGTTAATCATATCTGAAGTAATCTTTATGCAAATATTGAGGGAGGAGTTATTGGTATAGGAATCTCCAGAGTTATCTAAAAGAAAAAAATACAGCAGAGCAATAATAACATCACAGATACAGTCATAGAAACGTCGAGCTCCGTCTTCTGGTAGGGATCAGTGATATTTCTCCTTAGGCTGCTTTCTTGCCCATAACCCATCCTTCGTGTGTAATTCATAAAGTGCCTGGGCTGTTAATTGGACTTAGGTCTGAGCTCTCAATGACAAAAATGCAGACGAACTGCACATAATTAATCTACTGACATGTTAATCACTTGCAATTACTTGCAAAACTAGAGAATGGGCTTGTGAAATTTTAGTTACCTGAGTATCCTTTACTCGTTGGTGATGCGTTTCCTCCCTGCTGATAAAATACACTAGGTAATAAACATTGTGAGGTCGGAATAAAAGCAGGTATAGGGTCATTAAATGGTATTAACTGCATATTTAACACAACAATATCATTCCATATTAGATGTGTGATATGATGCAGTTCCATCCAGGTAGTCAAAGAATGTTATACTATATACCTAGAGACTGAGGAGATCAACCAGGAAGCATCTCAGTTAGCCTCTGTGGTGCCAAGAAACCCCATTAGGAAATTCCTGGGTAAAAAAATTCCAGTACAATGAGGCTGTTCGAAAAGCTGACGTCAGTGAAGTAATTGGTGCAGAAGCTTAAATAATACCTATTCTACATGAGGCAGGGCATATCTAGTAAAATGTCCAAAATGGATTAACTAAACTTTACAGCTCTTATAAAGCAAATATTTGTAATGCTCAGTCCAGTTTTGTTTTGTTGGTCACATAGCCGGCCTTAAGTGTAGGCCAACTAGGCAGCGGCCTAGGGTACTGCTCTAGCAGGGGTACTTTTCAGTAATCTGGATGGTGTAGGTAGACCAGAATGGGGGCACATGGTGGTGTTGGGGGCACTGTGGAGACCTTTTGCCTAGGGCATCAGTTGAACAAAGACACTAAAAAAGCAAAGGCTCCCGATGGTCAATGAAGGCTGAAAGAAATAACACCGTCTTTAGCGTACACAAATTTTATTCCACGCTTTCGTCTAAACTGACATCTTCAGAATACAAGTAAACCAATGTTCTAATCCTTTATATATACAAATAGCCTAATTAACCAATTAAAAAACAATTAGAACAATTGAACATTTAAAAAGATATTTAAAAAAAACAATCCCAACACATTAAAAAAACAGCACATAAGACCGATCCTGTTTGAAGATAGACAACTTCTATCAGAGTTTCCTCATTTTTAATTTTCTATATTTTAAAAAACACTTGATATTAATGGCCTCATTTAGTCCAGGTCTTCTGTCTGCTTCCAGTTTCACCTGCCACAATGTTTCACTCTGTTCTAAATAGTTTTTAAAGTCACCACCCCTTGGATCTGCATCTACTACCTCCAATATTGAAAATAGACATTTTTTATATTTTTTGGATTCTATGGAATGTTTAAATAATGCGTTTTTTGTATCCTTAGTCTTTATACTGTAAATATGCTCCCTCATGTGTTCCACCATGAGGTCACGTGTGGTCATCCCTACATAAAATGCTTCACACCCACTGCACAAACTGATGCACACTACCCCTTTTGTTTTACAAGTTAGATGTCCTGGCACATTAAAGGTGTGCTGGATGTGATTTAGCATGATGTATGGACCCTCTGAAACATATCTACAGAAATTATACTGCCCACATTTATACATTCCAACACTTTTGGTAGAATACAAAATACCTGGGGAACGTCTAGTGTGATCCTTCTGCAGCAATTTCTTAATGTTTTAATTGTTTCTATAAACAAAGTTAGGTTTGAGCCCTAAAACTTTAATCAAATCACTGTTACCCTCTAAAATTTTCCAGTTTTTCTGTATTATATTTCTAATAATGGGATAATCCACTGTCATATCCAAGGTGCAGATGGCACCATGTTTCAGATTATTTTCAGTATAATTGGCTCTATTACTTACAAAGGGCACTCTAAGAATAGGGGGATATAAAAGATGTCTTTTCTTTAAAATGTCTTGACTTAACACATAAAGGTACTTACTGTCATATCCCGTTTTCAAAAACATATTAGTTATCATACCAAACTCATCTAACAAATCTGAATCGTTGGTAATCATGCAACTGGCATGTATATATTGCCCCTTGGGTATATTTTTCTTAACAAACAATGGGTGATTACTCCTATTATGCAAATACCCATTTGTGAAAGTTTCTTTTCTGTGTATTCTACTATCAAAAACTTTGTCCCTTCTTCCCATTTCAAGGAAACATCAAGAAAGTTGACATTGCGACCACACTCTCCTTGAACAAATCTCAAAAACTTGGACTTGACATTAATATCAAACATAAAATGTTCAATGTCATTTTTACTCCCCTAAAAAATAAAAAACAAATCATCAAGAAATCTGGTGTAATAATATATTTTGTATTTTTGTCTCAATTCAGTGAGAGTGGTGGTTTCCTAGGATGCCATTACGATGTTAGCATAGGCCGGTGCTGCTGAGGAACCCATCGCCACCCCTTTTCGTTGCTTGTAAATAGCCCCAATGTACAGAAAAAAATTATCTAGCACCATTTCTATCAAACTACACAAAAAGTTCACTTTTGATTGCTCTAAAAAGGTGTTATCAGATAAAAACTGCCTCACAGCCTCCACACCTTCTAAATGGGGAATACTAGTAAATAGTGACACTATATTAACTGTAATAATCAAGTGCCTATTACTGTCAAACTCAAAACCCAAAAGAAACTGTCTCAATTTGTCTAAAAAGTCCCAGGAATCTTTTAAGTGAGAAGGTAAATTATGTACTAAAGGGTTTAGAACAGACTATATTACCAACGCTATACCCTCTGTTATCGAATGAGGGGAAGACACAGTTGGTCTGAATGGAGGTTTCACTAAACTCCTATGAACTTTTGGGATACCAAATAGTACCCCAATCTTTGGTTTTTCAATTAAACAAAAGTTGTACATTTTAATATCCATTTCTTGATTCATTAAAGCATCGTATAAAAAAGAATGAATAGACTGACAACTTCTCAAGATCTCCCTAACGTTCACTTGAACATATTCGTCAGCATTGTTTAATAATTCCAACATACCGTTTTTGTACTGTTCAGTACTCATAATAACTATGTTACCACCTTTATCACTTTTCATGAACCTAAATTATTTTTACTTCTTAGTTGACTCAAAGCCTTTCATTCTAAATTAGATAAATTGTCGTACCATTTTCTATTTCTATCATTCAAATGCCATTTTAGGTCTTGTAGATACACTTCTTCAAACACACTAATAGTTTGCTGTAAATTAGGGGTAAAACAAGAAGGCTTAACAAAAGTATTGATGCCCTGTCTTATGTTTTTAAACAAGTACTCTAAATTCAATTTACGTGTGTTCTGTTTAAAGTCCACTACAGTTTTACTATATTCCGCTCTTCTAGTTGGTACAAAATTAAAACTATATTTCAGTACCTGAATTTGTTCATCAAATAGAGTAACGTCTGACAGGTTAATTATGTTAAAGGTCTCCATATTGTGTCTTACTGTTCGTCAGTTGAGGAACCCAAAGTTGTCTTCCCCCTGGTCCTCATGGGCCTCGATCTCATTGTCTTGTTGTCTTTATTCGATAAAAAAGCTTTTGGTCATGCTCTGTTTACATTAGCTACAAAATTGGTGGAATTTACAGCAGATGCACTATTAACTAATGTTTCTCCATCTACGTCTTCCTCACTTTCTACTTCCAAAGCAACCCGTTCATTTCTTTCCGTTCTAAAAAACCTGGTCATCATAATGGAAGGCTTTGATTGTCTGTTGGCCTTAGAATTCTGTACGCATGGTCATGACCTGTTTAAGGTAGACTGCCTGTTATTCCGGACATTATTGTTGTTACAAAAAGCTGACAAATTTCTGTTTTTCTTGTGGTACGTAGGATCAAAAGATTTGAAGGCTGTATTATTCTCATAAGCGGTGACATCCCTTAACAACTTATTATGCTTACAAACAATTACCTCATTCTAATTATTTTCCACCTCTTTCAGAACCTCTTAATAGGTTCTGTCATGTTCAAAGTCTATAGCTAGGGCACTCACTTCTTCATCTGCCCTTAAAATATCATCCTTCAGAGCCATCAACTTTTTGTTGTTATTGTCCATTAACAATTTTAACAATTGCAGACATGCATTGTTAAAAAAAATAGTCAGCGCACCAAAAAAAGGGTCAGTGGAAGAGATTCCGTTAGGACATTTAAAGAATCTTAGACCCTTAGGTACTATCGTTAGTTCTATTCACCTTTCAAAATACCAGTTTTCAAAATTAAGGGGCCTGTATTTTTTTTAACATTTTACAAAGTTTTTCACATTTGTTGTGATATTCTTCAGTCTTCATCTTAGTGGTTTTGTAATCCGCTCTAATGAACGGATCATACCTGTTGCCAAGGACTGAACGAATGATCTGAAGTAGGAAGACTTCATTCGTCTGCAACCTGTGGGTATCGGATCCGACCTCGGATCCGAGCCGGCAATTCAAAAGCTTAGGCTCCGAGCTCCTAGCTCCTCCCTCTTACCCATAACCCCTTGCCACGCCCTGACTGACCCCAGATTTCGTTTGCCGCTTTTCAAGAAGCAACGGAATTCTTGAGCTCCTGGCGTGGTTTTTGAGATAAGTGGTTTTCTGACAGGAAAATTGTTGAAATTCTCATTTTTTGTTTAAAATATAGTTAGTGCTGTGTGTGGTTAAGGCTTTCCCTCCCTCTTTAGTTAAATTTTTCGGATTTTTCGTAGTTTGTTTGGTGTGTGTGTGTTTAGGCCTTAGGTGTTATGTCTGAAGCCCCTAAGGCTGTCTTTTCGAAATGTACCGAGTGTGGCCATAAGCTGTCCCCAGCAGATGGCCACACTCGCTGCGTCATCTTGGGGTTGAACACCTGTCTTCTGGTTGTACCATTTGTGCAGGGTTCAACCCCCGGGCTTTAAGGGAACGGAGGTCGAAGTTAGTGCTGGCGGGTCTTTTACCCCCAGATACTGCTTCGGCCTCTGCCCCCTCCAGTCAGCAACTTGTTGCTGTCAGTTCTCCCTCCGGCTGGGACTCAACCTCCCTTAAAAATGCCGGAGGAAGGATTCTAGTAGGGAGAGACAGAAGGAGAGGCACAGGAGAAGCACCACAAGAGGAGAGCCGAAGCTTCCAGCTCGGCTCCTCCATCTAAGCGGGCTTCCCTGTGCCTTCTAGCTTTCCTCCTCCTCGGCTCCACTCCCTCGGTTCTCTCCTGGACCCGAGGAGGAGGAGGCTAGCCCTTCCAGGAGGTCACCGAGGCGGTTCTCTAGGTCCGCTTGGTGGCCTCCTCTAGATCGACTTTTCGATGAGCGAAGCTGATATGGACCGGATGATGAGGAAATTCATCCAGGCCCAAATGCAAATGGGAGTGCTCCTAGCCCCCAACCGGGAGGGGCTTCGACCCTCCGTAGCTCCTTCTCCGACCCATACCACGGGTTCGAGCTTTCGGCGCCGTGCAGATTTGGATCCGGGGTGGGTCGGATCCGATTGGTCGGCGCACCTCGGATCCGTCCCATCCCTTGAGTGCTTCGGTACCGGACCCGACCTCTCGGAGCCGAGGCCGAGCCTCGGATCCGAGGGAGCTGGTGTGTCTTCGGCTCCATCCAGGTCGGAGCACACTGGTCTCGGATCCGGCGGTTTCGCTCCGACTCCGATCCGCACGCCGGATCCGAGTGGGGGTCGGCTCTCGGGGCTTAGAAGCTGGCTCCCCTCGGCTTTCAACGCGTTATGGAAAGGGCACTGTCGAGGACATCCGGACCCCGGTCCCTGCCACGGCTCCATCCCGCACTCCATTGCAGTTGGGCCAGGCCCCCACCAGCCGGTCCCAGGGACAGCCCGCCTCGATGTCCCAAGTGGTTCCCTTGGAACATCCATCTGCTGAAGAGTACTCCTCGGACAGCCCCCCCGATGAAGTACCTCGGAAGCGCAAGTGCAAGAGGAGGCACATGGACTCCCCTGAGTCCGTCACTGAAGACACGGACTTGGATGAAGGGAAGGCTCCCTAGGTCACCCCTGAGGACGTCTCATTTGGAGACATCATGGAGATGTTAAGGATCAGGGGGGGGTGGTCTGCCCCCAAGGCTTCTTCGGACGAGTCTGTGTTCTTGGAGGCATTCGAGGCGGGCCCTTCTACCTCTTGGGTGTCCCCTCCTGCTGATCCCCTGGTAGATCTTATATCTATCAGGGCGTGGAAGGATCCGGACACCATTGAGCCTATCCCAAAACGCCCGGACCGCATTCTTTCTCCTCCATCAGACCGCACCCACTGGAGTAAGGGTCCCCCAGTAGATGCCATGATGATGGCTGCGGCCACGAAGAGGGAATTGGCCCAGGAGAGTCCCTCCGTCCATCCACCGGGCAAGGAGTCCCGTTCGATGGATCGAATTGGGAAGCGAGTGTTTAGTTCAGCGACCTTCTCCTTGAGAGCGCTGAACTACATGGCGCATGTCATTAGGATGCAGCGAGATCTGATTAAAGAGTACGCTGCATCTCCCCCGGAGTCCATCTCGAGTGAGGATAAGCAGGTTTATTCCACCCGAATGGCCACTCTCAGATCTGTATCCAACACATCTATGCGGCTGCTGTCTCATGCTACTGAGGGAGCCGCTAGAGCCAGCGGAGCAGGCCTTGTCATGAGGCGACAGGCCTGGCTCCGCCATTGTGATTTTGCTGAGCCCTTTAAGGCGACCTTCGCGAATGCCCCTTTCGATGGTTCTGCCTTATTTGGCAAGACTGTTCGCGAGACACTTGTCCAGAGCGAAAAGGACGGGAAGACGCTGTCTGCCATCGCAATCCGCTTCGCAGCTCCCCAGAGGTCCTTCTCTAAGAAAAAAAAGGGACAGAAGAAGATGTGGTTCCGAAGTCGCAGCAGTCCCAACCTGCTCCGGATAACCAGTCCTTCCGTGGCAGAGGAGGACGGGAGGTCGTCGTGCCAGAGGCAGGGGGGCTCCTGGCAATTTTGGGTCCAGAGAACCCTTCTCTGAGAGACCCACGCAGCAGCCCTGAAGGGTTGCCCGGCTGTCCGTCTCTGGAGGCAGTCGGGGCGGTTTCGATGCACCTGACTTCTTGGGAGTCCATAACAACAGACAGTTGGGTGCTTGACTCATATCCAGAGGATATTCAATACCCTAATCAAGATCCCCAAATCTCGCAGCCTCCCAGATGTTCCACCCGATCAAGGAGGCGGCAGCTCAAATCGAGCGGCTGCTAGGAAAGAGCCATCCAGCGCGTCCCCAGATCAAGCCGGATTAGGGTTTTACTCCAGGTTCTTTTTGGTGCCAAAGAAGACGGGGGACTTAAGACCAATTTTAGACCTTTCCCTGTTGAACCTGTCAGTAACCAAGCAAAAGTTCCGGATGGTCACCCTGCAATCTATACTCCCCGTGTTGAGGGAGAACGACTGGATGTGTTCCATAGACCTCAAGGATGCGTACTACCACATTCGGATGGACAGACGATCCAGGAGGTTTCTTCGCTTCCGGCTGGGAGCCAGTCACTATCAGTTCAGGGTCCTCCCCTTTGGTCTCACCTCAGCCCCCAGGGTGTTTACCAAGGTGTTAGCAGTGGTAGCGGCCCACCTGAGGCTTCAGTTATTACAGGTCTTTCCGTACCTGGACGACTGGCTCCTAACTGCATCATCAAGGCATCTTCTGTGCTCAGCCAGGGATTACTTCCTTCAACTAGCACCAAGGCTGGGCATAACGATCAACTGGGAGAAATCTTTCCTGAATCCAACTCAAATTATAGATTTCATAGGAGGAAGACTAGACACCAGATCAATGCGAGCCTTCCTCACCCCAGACCGTATCGTCAGCCTGAGGTGTCATGTGACAGCGATCCTTCAACCGTCACCAACTGCAGCTTCGGTCCTGAGGGCCCTAGGTTCTATGGCGGCAGCTATTCCGCTTCTAATTCATGCCCGCTTACACATGCGGGTTCTTCAATGGACCCTTCAAGTTCAGTGGTCTCCTCTTTGTTCGTCTCTAAACGCTCCGATTGCGGTCAGCAGAGCGTGCAGGGACTCCCTTCTGTGGTGGCTTCTTTCTCCGGAGCCCCTAGCAGGAAGACCCTTTTGCGCTGCATTTCCCCGAGCCACAGTGACCACGGACGCTTCTTGCCTCGGGTGGGGGGGGCATTCTGCGGGAAAGATTGTCCAAGGCACGTGGAATCCCACAGAGACTTCATTGCATATAAATGTCCTGGAAATGAGGGCGGTGCTCCTAGCGTTGCAAGCACTTCACCACGTTCTTCCTACAGGGACTATTGCGATTCAGACAGACAACATGTCCGTAGTCTGGTATATCAACAAGCAGGGAGGAACCAGGTCTTATCCCCTTTGTTGAGAAGCCATGAGAGTCTGGGAATGGGCAATTTCCACCAAACGCTTTCTGATAGCAACGCACATTCCGGGAAAGTCCAACATCCTTGCGGACAAGCTCAGTCGCACCATCCTTTCTCCACACGAGTGGTCCCTAAACCTTCAAGTAGCGAAGAAGATTTTTGCCGTTTGGGGGCAACCCTGTTGCGATCTTTTTGCTTCTCCCTCAAACGCCAAATGCGACAATTTCTTCGCTCTACTTCCTCCACCAGGGAGTTCGAGGATGCTCTGGTGCATGCTTGGCCTCCCGGTCTCCTTTATGCCTACCCTCCACTTCCTCTGATGCAGAGGTTTCTGCAGAAAGCCAACAGTTTGGGGAGCAGAATGATTCTCATTGCCCCATTCTGGCCTCGACAACCTTGGTTCCCCTGTATGGTCTCACAAAATCAATCCACCATGGATTCTGGATCCAATTTCGGATCTCATCTCTCACCCTCTGGGAATGCCAGTTCCCAATCTGCGGACCCTGAAGTTGACAGCTTGGCTGCTCCAATTCCAACCTTAATTAGGACTCGGTATCTCTTCACCGGTCAAAGCAATTTTGGTGGCTGCTCATAAACCTTCTACCAGACAGGTTTATCGGAGTAAATGGAAGAGGTTCTCTATATGGGCAGGGCAGAGAACGGTGGATCCTTTTCAGCACCTATCTCTGCGGTGCTAGAATTTTTAACAGACCTCTTTCATCAAGGGGCCAGTTCTTCCACGATTAAAGTACAATTGGCGGCTATATCACATTATCACATTGGACAGGACACAGCTCCCCTTATGACAGCGAAATTATGCAAATCCTTTCTCAAGGGAGTTTTTTTATTAAGGCCTCCAGTCAAGGAGGTTGTACCGCCTTGGGATTTGTCTTTAGTCCTGCAGGCCCTTACTGCTCCTCCCTTCGAGCCTGCAGCTTCTGCTGATTTAAAATTCCTTTCCTGGAAGACTGTCTTTCTGGTAGCTATCACTTCAGCCAGAAGGGTGTCTGAGCTTCAGGCTCTTTGTGTCAAACCGCCTTACCTTTCTTTCTTCCCTGATAGGGTGTGCCTCAGGACCAATCCATCTTTTCTTCCGAAGGTCTCTTCTAAATCCAATATTAACCAGTCTATCAATCTGCCTGTCTTTTTTCCCAAGTATTCAAACAAAGGGGAATACAAATTGCATTCATTGGATGTTCATAGACAATTACGTTTTTATATTAACAGGACAGCTGGCCACAGGAAATCAGATCAGCTGTTCGTCTCCTTTGCTAAATTTGCTCTGGGTAAAGCAGTGTCTAAAGTCACTCTGTCTAAATGGATTGCTAATTGCATATTGCAGGCATATGACACTTCAGGCAGACCTGCTCCTAAGAGGGTTACGGCTCATTCTACTAGGGCAGTTTCTACTTCAGCCGCCTTTAAGTCCCGTGTTTCGTTGGATGATATCTGCGGCAGCTACTTGGGCCTCGCCTCATACTTTTATTTCTCATTACAAGGTGGATGTTGTTTCTAGAGGAAGAGCATCCTTTGGCTCAGCGGTGCTCCGGAACATCCTTCCATGATGGCCGCCCAAGATTCAGGTAGCTAGGGACTCTGTCCCACAGGTTGCAGACGAATGAAGTCTTCCTACTTCAGATTTAGAAGTTATGTACTCACCATAACGTTCCATCTGAGTAGGTGACTTCATTCGGATGCAACCATCCCCCCCTCCATCCCCCTGACCTTTATAGAGCGAGTATTTATGCTGTTTTAGTATACTGTGGTCAGTATTTGAGGCAAACTCAATCTGAGGTCAGTCAGGGCGTGGCAAGGGGTTATGGGTAAGAGGGAGGAGCTAGGAGCTCGGAGCCTAAGCTTTTGAATTGCCGGCTCGGATCCGAGGTCGGATCCGATACCCACAGGTTGCATCCGAATGAAGTCACCTACTCAGATGGAACGTTATGGTGAGTACATAACTTCTAATTATTATACTGCAACTGTCCCTTTTAATTTACGTTTGCAGTTCTTATGTCCATTGGTTGATCTCTGCTATTTAAGTCTACCACCATTACTTGTTCCTCATCAGAACATCCTCATAGAACAAAGGCTGGTCCTGGTTGGTCAGTAGGAAAGACTACATTGTCTGGAACTGACTTAATGTACTGACTGTTGAATACAGAGCTACACAAATTTCTCCAGATTATAAGTCTCAATAAGTTGTTCTAGTTTAAAGATTCAGCATATAAGTAATTTTGGTAGAATTTAAACCTTATTAGCTCCATTTTGAATAAGTGAAAATGTGATAATATGGAGAAAAAACTGCTGTATGATGTTAGGAAACAATAGTGAAAGGGAAGAAGGGCTGGTAGCAATTAATGGGGAAGCAATGGATAAAACTGAAAAGGCTCAAGGAAATAGGTGGCATCATTGTAATAAAGATTTGCCGGCTATGCATATCAGAATCTTATAGAGCCTGTATATAATGTCTGCATGCCTGCATCATAAGTAGAAGCTATACAATATAATATAGACACAAAGACGTCATTTATAGCGGAGTACGTATCAGGAAGGTCTATGCCACCATGCTTGGCAGATCTAGTGTGATGTTGGAATCCTACTTTAGACATAAAAGAATGACACCAAAACCAAAGGATAAGTTTGGCCCCCTATTAAATAATGTCAAACAGTGAACCTATAAAGAATTTGAGATGTCTAGTGCGATGTGAAGTTGTTTTTTTTTTCATATATACTAGAACTAAGGATAGATTACTATTTTCAGGATAACCCATTTTTCAGTCAAAAGATGGTAATAAGGTGCCAGCAATGTCCTGGACAGTTTTGGATAGCATACATTTAACTGGAAGTACCACCTTATAGTTAATAGCAAGGGCAGTCATGTCAGAACACATTGTTGAGCAGTTATAGCTGTTTCAAGGAAGAGTCTGGGCCAGTGAGATGGACAAGAAAATCATTACAAAATAGATTATTGAGCATATCGATGAAGGATCACCTCAATGAATGTTTCAACAGCACAATAGGTAACATGCTCATCTTTGGTACTGAAAGATCAGAAGGCTGTGGGTTATATTTCCTTCCCAGGTGATCCGATTTATTTATTTTTATTAAACTAAGGCCCATCTGCCTTAGCCTGTGGTAGCTCAGGTTGATGTAAAAATACTGCAGCACTTATTGAAAAGAGTAGCTGTCTTATATATATTCATTACACATCCCCTAAGTGCTGTTATGGTCAGGTATCACCCAAGGGATGTTCCTTCACTCTGAACCTTAAATGTTTTACCTCATATTTTCTGTCCATGAAACTTTACAGACATTAAACTGTAAGTAACTTAATTAAATTACAGAAGTATTGTAAACACTCTGTGCAACAGTACTCGCTAAGTGCTTTATTGACTTTCAGAGTCAGTAGACACTTTCTTTGGTAGTACATGGATAAAACTCCATGCACTACAAAAGAGTTATAACAGGGTTTCACTCTTGAGTCGAATTTCTTAGCATCCATGTCTTGAATACATAATAACGTATTATAACAGACCTGATCATAACTCTCTGTATCATCGGAAGGTATAGTATTGGTCTATATTTTTTTGGATGACTTGCTAGTTCATTCTTAAGGAGACGTATGTTTTCCCTGTTGCTAGCCAGGTCAGTGTATTTTTGGGATGTGTATATGAATAATTTTTACTCAGGACTAAATTTGTTTTGCAAAGCTAGACATCAATAGCTTTATCCAGAAGTACTGCATCTGGAGTTAGGGTTTTTCAGATAGGAGCCTTTCTTAGTTTTGTTCAATTTCTAGGTATACATGCTAGCAAGATATCTGATATGCACAGAGGTAATGTTTGGAAGAACGACACATTCAACATTTACAAATATATGTCCTGCACAGCATGTCTTTACATTATAGCTACTGCACCAGAGAGTCAGGTGTGCAGGAATATAGGCCCACTACCATTCTGTGTAAATTTCCACAGATCAGGAGGCCCTACAACAAGCAAGATATACATCTTCCCATACTGAATGGGCACTGCCCCAACAAATGTCTATGCATGTGCAACTGGTAATATACTATAGCATCCTTGTATGCACACCTTCCAATAAGAACATATGACATTCTATGCCTATTTATCATAATGGCTTCTGCCATTATTGCATAGCTAACAGATGTTTAGTCTGCCCTGTAAGTACCTGTAAGGCTGGTAATCAGACACAGATATGGTAGTAATGATTTTTTCTCTCTGTTTCTCTTTCTTTCTCATTATCTTCATTTTCTGTGCTAATTTCATGTTTGTTGTTTGATTTCTCTCCATTTGTGTTACTATTGTATGCAGCTTCTGCCACAGCTGTGGGGTGGTGGCAGTCGTCCCTGGAGGTGGGTGTGGTAACACCCTCTGATGACACCTTCTGCAGGTCACATTTTATCTTTCAGGGGATGGAGGAGTAGAGTGTGGTATTTGTGCACCAGCACCTTGACATTCACATTTGCTGCCTGGAATTGATCCCCATAAAACTAGCAGAGTTGTCCTGCTGCCTGGCACTGCCTAGCATGCCATCTGAGAGAGGACTTATTGGGAAGAGCAGTCACAGAGATGACTGACCTCTTCCAGGGTCCACCTAAGGTAAAACAAAAGGAAGCTGGGATCTCATTCTGCCCCTGGTCATGGTGTTCCCCTTCCTTGTGTGTGCACCACTCTTTCTCCTCTGTTTGTTGTCCAGTATTATCCATCACTACTAGCCTTCTCTCTGTCAGTATGTGTGTTTATGCATTATTGACCCCCCCCCCCCCGGTGTCACCACCTCTCCAGTTAGACTTTGTCTGTGTTTTGTTTGCTTGTTTGTTCATGTGGCCCTGCTTCTATCCCTATATCCTCGTTGCCTTCCCAATATCTCCATACATCCTTCCCCATTTTCCTTTCTTGCAAAAAGGGGCACCTGCCTCTCCCAAAATGTATCCATGCCCCCTGCCTATCCTACTCACTTTGCTCCTTTGTACCCTTCTGTCCATTTCTCTCCTTGCTCTTTACCCTTTATGATTTTTCTACAGCACACTTTCTCCCCATTTGTAGGAACCTTTCTGTGAGCCACGTACTGTAGCTTGCATCAGTTCTACTAGTGTCACAAGGTTCTGCGTTGGAATATGCATACTTCATGCATGCAACATGCCTTTTACTGCTGTTTAAGAATTCTATAACTGCTGCACCCACAGTACAGTTCTCTGTGAACCACCACTGCTATTTACATGGGTGGAGTTCTTAATCATTTAATAGTTAAGGAGATAAATGCCTCCTTTTTAACTGCATATTGCCCTCTGGTCATGAAACACAACTCAACATCACTACATTAGCCCTTATATGGCTTTATGTGGCTGTATTAGGCATGCTCCTATATCCCAGTGTGTGATTCCTTTCAGCTGTGTATGAATAGAACTTGGTTAGTTTTAAGTTAATGAATTATTTTCTTGATTATCCAGTTTCTCGCTAGTTAATTGTGATTTTTCGGGATAGCAAAGGATGAGTGCATCTCCGTTTCTTGAAGACAACTGCAGCTCTTGATACTGTGTCATCATTCAACAGGTGTGCTAATTAAGATTTGCCAGTTAGTGAATTCAGTTCTTTGTGAAGGGTAACAGTATTATATTTGCCACACTAAGTTCTGGCTAACCCACAGTATTTTTCCTTAACCCTTTGATCATTGAATTGAGGAAGCATTAAATTGACTACATGATGCAAAGTGCTGCTTGTGACCCAGGAGGCCTGTGTCTGTCTGAGCACTCAAGATGATGGTAGGCAGGAGATATCAGTTTCTTAATGTCTGGATTACTAATCCTGCTGAGAAAGTAGGATTCCTAACTTGCTACAGATTGCATTGTAGGCCAGGGACTCCAGTTTAGGCAGACAAATGTGAAGGGAAAATAGACGCAGATAATCTGCATTGGAAGCTTCAACAGGTGTGCTAATTAAGATTTGCCAGTTAATGAATTCAGTTCTTTGTAAAGGTTAACAGTATTATATTTGCCACATTAAGTTCTGGCTAACCCACAGTATTTTTCCTTAACCCTTTGATCATTGAATTGAGGAAGCTTTAAGTCGGCTACATGATGCAAAGGGCAGAAGTGCTGCCTGTGACCCAGGAGGTCTGTCTGTGTCTGAGCACTCAAGATGATGGCAGACAGGAGAGAGTGGTTTCTTAATGTCTGGATTACTAATCCATCAGAGAAAGTGGAATTCCTACCTCACTACAGATTGCATTGTAGGCCAGGCAATCCAATTTAGGCAGACAAATGTGAAGGGGAAATACAAGCAGATAATCTGCACTGGAAGCTGTTCATTCAGTAGCACATGCACAGGATCCCCATTGACTTAGTTACACACCATGTGCAAGGGAGAGAGTAACTGGGCCAGAAGAGAAAAAAATCTTCCCTACACTCAGGTTAGTGCTGTGCCAAGACACATCTGTCTCTTACTTACCTTGCTGCATTTATTTGGGAGTGGTGCTTCCACACATCTAATAACACACACTAGGGAGCAGCAGAGGCAGAACAAAATTGCAAGAATTAGCAAACGTTATTTTAGGTAATCCATGATCCAGTGGATGGTCACTGATGATGTGATACCCTAGCTCCTTGTGCAAAAGTGGAAAAAGGGGGCTGTGAATAACTGCATGGATCTAAGGCAATCATTACTAAAGCTGCCTGTAAGACACAACTTTGTTTCTGTGTTGTGGATAGCAACTTTGTGAGATATTTTGCTGAAATAGCTGGATATTACTTAGGTTAAATTAATAAGTAATGTTTTCTTATTTGTTTGATGCATTTTTAATCAAGAAATAAAATTTACTGAAACCAGTAATTTTTGATTAGTAGCTCATCTTCAGTGCTTCATTTGGTGTTATCACTCTGATAAGTATAGTAACATTTCTAATTCTAAAGACCCTATTTATTATTTAAGTGTGGAAATTATCTATCTATCTATCTATCTATCTATCTATCTATCTATCTATCTATCTATCTATCTATCTATCTATCTATCTATCCAACCATCCATATGTTTTATTTGTAGATCTGTCTATATCTATCTATCTATCTATACATATCTATATTTATATATATATATATATATATATATATATATATATATATATATATATATATATGGGTTACCTTCATTTGACTGACAACTCATTTGACTGAAACACATTTGACTGACAAGTAATACATGCAATGCACTTTAATGCAAATAACAGGGATATGTCCTCTTCCCCAATGTAGTGCGACCCTGGAGTAAGTATATATAGTTGGGGGGTGAAGCGCAAAGCCCCCCACCTAGTTTGGTTTAAATTCTGTACTTTTTGTGTTATACTGTTCCTTAAAACCAATCTAGGTGGGGGGGCACACCCCCCTAACTATATATAGTAACTCCAGGGTCACACTACATTGGGGAAGAGGACATATCCCTGTTATTTGCCTTACAGTGCACTGCAAGTACTAGTTGTCAGTTAAATGAGTTTCAGTCAAATGAGTTTCAGTCAACTGAGTTGTCAGTCAAATGAAGGTGACCCATATATATATATATATATATATATATATATATGTGTGTGTGTGTGTGTGTGTGTGTGTGTGTGTGTGTATATATATATATATATATATATATATATACATGGAGAGAGAGAGAGAGATAAATAGGTGTGTGTGTGTATATATATATATATATATATATATATATATATATATATATATATATATATATACATATATATATATGCATGTTATTTTTTATTATTCAGTTGTTAAGAAAGATTTTATCATAATGCGCCGGATTCTGTAAAGTTTGCAGAATCTGGCACATTCCGCCAATATCAGCGCAAAAGTTGTGGAAAAGCCTGTACTATATAAATATGTCTTAGTGGACTTAAAATATCTGAGTGCATAACAGAGTTGAGCAGCAGTATCAGCACACTGTCTCTCAGTCATAACCACACAGTTAAGTCATGAAAACTGTCTCATAAGGCTTGATGTACATTAACAAAGTTACAGAAATTATACTATCCCAAGGTAAGCTGCATGACATTCCTAAGTAATACATATCCTCAGCAATCTCCTCAGTAAGCCAGAGACAGCTAAGGATGTCTCCGTAAGTCATTTAGTAATACAATATACTTGTTTGCACTTATGAATTCCAAAGGAATCTGTAAAATTTCTAATAAAAAATGAATAAAGGTAAAGGGCAATCACTGGCCGCTTTGCCACAGTGAACAGTAGTGGACAATGGGTGTGGGACATGTGTGGGGAACACGGGTAATGTGGACATGAAAGGAAATAGGGAGATAAAAAAGCAGAAGTGGGGTATGGGTGATGAGGAGGGACACACAAGAGGAATGTTGAAACAGGAAGATCTGAGGGACAGTCAGAGTGGCATACAATGTTTTTGTTGGGAATAGGCCCCAATTTTTAGTTTATGGAGAATAGAAGGAAAGGAAAAGACAGGGAAAGAGGAGAAGGGCAACAGAACAGGTATACATATATAAAAAATACCACAATACGTGGCAGACAAAGGTGAGAAATGAACAGTAAGGAAAGGTAAGGTTCACAGATGGCACACTGTACAACATGGGCAACACAAAGCTGACAAACAGGGAGGGGATGCATACCAGCAATTGTGAAATGCAGAAATACATATGCAGCTATGCACTGTTACATTATGACATGTTGCAGATTGTGTGGTAGTCATACCTGGATGTTCAAACCAATGGCTGTTGTGTGTTGTAGGGTAATAAATAGGGATCACATTAGGCATTGGATATTGAATCTAATGCCCAAGTAGCCTGTCAGCAGTGCAAGTGTAAGCCAAAAAACAGCACAGATGAGCAAACAAAGGAGATGGAATGATGGAGAATACCAGCAGAGGACAGAATAGAACCTCTGACCATGAATGAGAAAGGGAAACAACTAAACACAGTGTCAAACGGCAGTACTGTAACAAAGCAGCAAACTGGCTGATTCTTGTGCAAGTAGGTGTACACAACCAAAACAGATGCGTAATGGAATCTTTATGTCATGTCATGTCAAAGTAATTTTGAATTGAACTGAAAAATATGTAATACACTGCATTTGATTTGATTAACATCAATTAATGACTTTTTTTGCTGAGTTTTAATAGATAAGCGCAGGGTCACGTATTTCTTGTACTTTTGTTCATTCAGTTTCTTTGCTAACTCGGGTGTTGGTGATTGCTGGTGTGTCACCCAAAACGTTGTGGTGTGTCACCTTTGACATGTATGTCATAGGTTCGCCATCAGTGGCCTAATAGAAAACTATCAGAAAGCAATGTCAATACACATACACACACCAATGACATGTAATAATATGCAGTCAAAAATCTATGATTAATGCTATATAACAACTATCAGGTTGTGCACACGAAGTTCAACAAATTACACTGGTTAATATGTAACACAAAAGTATATCAAGAACAAGGATGTCCTGCAAGCAATAGCCAGAAACTTGTATGCATATGTTCTGCATCTGTATAATGCCCATAGGGTTGCCACAGTTTGACCTTCTAACAAAACAACTATATACAAATAGATAATAGCAAGGAAGGTGAAGATATAGCATGTATATGTGCAAGACATATGCCATACCTACAAAGGTGGAAGGGAGGTTAACAACATGGGCCCACATTAGATGATTACTAGCCTAAAGGCAAAACAGCCTTTACAATCTGAGCCAATAATACCCAGGATATGACAATATTATATCATAATTCCCAAGATATGGGATGGGGTAGTATCAGGGCAGTAACTCTTTGGGTGTTGGACCCCTGAGTCATTTATAGACTGCCTCTGTCCATAAGGGACATGGGCAATAATGGTTCTCATCCAGTTATTCCAATTCTTTTTGAAGGGAGAGAGGGGCAGGCTTTGTTTTACAAAGATGAAAAGTTTATTCTTCAAATGAGGTAGACTTTGGGATATGAATCTGGCTCTCCAGCAGGTTTTGTTAAAGTCACAAATAAGGTTCGGGTTCATGGAATGCTTAACTCTCATATAATTTTTCTTGCAAATATGTAACATTTTCATCAGGGCTGGATCAGAGAATACCTTGTAGGTCAGGCATAAGTCATCTCTCAATAAATGATATGAGACAGAATAAAGGGATAGGGCCTTTAATCGGTCTGCATAACATGTCTTACACTTTATATTTTCTTCAGAGAGAATCCTTGGACTACTCCAGTTGGTGTAGGTGCCTGGTTAGATACATGCAGAAGGGAGCATTGTACTTGATTATGGGCATGATGAGGGACAAGTACAATGACACTAAGACTTCCTTTGATCTTGATGGATGGGCCTTTACTTATAAGTTGAGCCACACAGAAGGATTTTCTCACTATCACAGCTACTTGGTGGTCAGAATTCAGGTTACTATCTATCTGTGTCCCTAGGTTCCTCACCACTGGGTCTACTTTTATGGGTGTGCTATCAATATTATAATTTGCAGGGATATCTTATTTGCCAAAGGGTATGATTGCACATTTTTTAGCATTTAGTCTCACACCATGGTTTTGGCATCAATTGTTTGCTATTTTTAGGCCTGTTTGTAGGATGTCAACATCATTTGGGGATTCAGTGATTGCTCCAACTTCCAGTTGTTGGCAAACTTGGTGAGACAGAGGCCCCCAACATTGGCTTTCACTTCAGAGAAGTATACACCAAACAGGAGGGGTCCGAACACTGAGCCCTGCGGGACACCACTAAGAATGGGTTTCTTATCAGAAGTGAATTCACCTATGCAGACAACATGTGTCCTGTCAGTGAAACAGTTTGCTATCCGTCTTATGATGTATGGATTTATGCCTAACTCAGTACGTTTATCTATAATCCTCAAGTAGGGAACTGTGTCAAAAGCATTGGCCAGGTCTTGATAAGCAGTGTGTACTGTTTTGCTCTCATACATAGCCCTGGTGGCTGTAAGTCCACCAAATTGAGCAGGCCAGACCTTCTTGGTTTGGTAAATTGTTTGGAGATTTCCTGTGTCATTATTGATCAGGTCCATGATAATTCTTTTCATGGCCTTGCAGATAAGACTGGTCAAGCTTATGGGTCTTTAGTTCCCTGGGCCAGTTGATGGATCCCCCATGTACAGAGGGGTGACTGTTGTACTTCTTCATTCCTCAGGGCCAAAGCCTGTCCAGAGGCTGTCATCAAAGAGGGCTTCTAGTGGCCCTGATAGATTCTGTTTTAAGCTATTTAAGAAGCATCCTGGAATGTTGTCCAGACCAGTGGAGGATGTGTTGTTGGCTTTAGTGAGTACTGTAAGGACCTGTTCCCTCGTTATGACTGGTAGTGGGATGGTTGTGGGTAATTGTTAGGGTGTGGAAGGAGGTGATGGGTGAGGGGAGTCTGAACTTGTCGGCCAACAGGTTTGCTATAGTATCAGGCTGGGTGTAAGTGTTGCCATTCATGATTAACTCAGCACATTGCTGAGAATTTCCCCTGAGGTTACAAACACAATTTAAAAAAACTTATGGTTATCTTTCACCTGGGAGGCTATATCTGCATCATACTTTACTTTGGCAGATTTGACCAGCTCTCTAATTTGTTTGTATACACTGGTGAGTGGCGTTTTACACTGTTTTGTCTGTTTCTTCTTGGCTTTGGAGAGGATTTTTTTTCCTTTTGTTGCACAGTCTATTTATGCTAGGAGTACACCAGTGTGCTTTAGTTTTGCCAGTACTGATAGGTTTGACTTAGACAGATACTGCCTCTTCTATGCAGCTATGAATGTTGTTGTAAAGTTGTTTTGTGTACAGCTCAGAACAGGCCTTAGTGTCATCTGGGTTAAGAAGGGCTTGTAAGTTTAATAGGCAGTCACTTGGTTTCGGATAATTGGCCTTAGCAAAGTTTTTAACAGGTTTGGAGTTTCATGGGGATTCAAGGTTAATTTTAATAGTAAAGGAGATCATTTTGTGGTCAGATCCTACCACAGATGAATTAATGCGTGGGAGGGAGCAGCATCCCCCCATGTCCGTGAGTACTAGGTCTAGGATATTTGTACATCTAGTTGGGGAGCTGACTAGTTGCACCAGGGTGTTTACGTTAATGAAGTCCAAAAACCTCTGTGCAAGTCAATTATGGGTCACATAAGTCTCCCAGTTTATGGAGGGGTAGTTGACGTCACCCATACGCATGGTGTTAGGCTGAATGTTAATAGATTCCAGTAGATTTTGGTAGGAGAGGTGTGGTTTTCCAGACTCATGTTAGGCGATCTGTAAGTAGCAAGGATATGATAGAGAGTTGCACATATGGTTCGTTGGGTGTGGAGCAGCTCATGTGAGTCATGTTGTTTGACCAGTCTAGCAGTGTATCAAGGTGAATATGGCAGCAAAGCTACGGAGGCAAACGATAAAGCAGGCCAACACTGTATAAGGGGACACATTGCAAATGCATGTGTACATCACATAGGGTGATGTTGAAGTCAACCCAAATTACATTGAGGAATGGACAATGTCACATGAGCAGACTGCATTGCCAACATCAACAACAATGGCCATGTATAAATCACACACACACACACACACACACACACACACACACACACACACACACACACACACACACACACACACACACACACACACACACACACACACACACAGTATTGTGCAATCATCTAATGGCAAAAGGCATAGATAAACAAGCTTAGAACTGATATCACATAGACATATATACTGTCATTCCAATGTAAAACAACAGATGGAATAAACACCTGCAGTAATATTTATCTATGCATCTATATCTATCTATCTATCTATCTATCTATCTATCTATCTATCTATCTATCTATCTATCTATCTATCTATCTATCTATCTATCTATCTATCTGTCTGTCTATCTGTCTGTCTGTCTGTCTGTCTGTCTGTGTGTGTGTGTGTGTGTGTGTGTGTGTGTGTGTGTGTGTGTGTGTGTGTGTGTGTGTGTGTGTATTAAGGAACTGGAATGGATCATTAGGCTGCAAGCGAATATGGGTAGGGGAATCAATGATAAAGTATGTATCAAGCCAATACTAAAGGATAGAGGTAAAAGAAAATAGTTATATAGGTACATAACATGTTCAATATTGCCTATACTAATCTTGCCCATTTAGGTGTATAAATGTATTTTGAGGTATGTGAAGTAATTTTATGTTTTAAATGTTTCAGACACTACTGAGTTTACATGCAATAGTTAGTTATATGTCTTTAAGGGCATTGTATTAATTGGTTTTAATTTGTTCAATGAAGTCTTAATTGATTGATCACTTGTGCTGATGGTATATAAACTGCAGCCCTGTACTATGTCTTTGTCTGATGAAGTAGCCTTGGGCTATGAAAGCGCTCACCATTTGGATTAAAATTTTTTGTATGTCTTCATTAGCTGTGGCCTGGAGCCCCCTTTGCCTTTTCTACACATATATATATATATATATATATATATATATATATATATATATATATGGTTCTAGGTTATAACACCGACAGCACACAACATCGACAACGACATCACCGACACCACATCATCGACAGTTCACAAACACGACACCGCACACACTCAACACATCATCACAACAACCAATAAATAAAACAAATTCCCTGACCAAAAACCACACACACAACACAAGCACACCTAAATCCTAACAAACAAACATTAAACCTTACATACACAACTATCCACAACCCTAACCGAAACCCTAACCCTAAGGTCCGTCACTATCGCACACTAACCTAACCCGCGCCCTAACCCTAACTCACTTAACCCGCCCCTAACCCAAAACAATTCACTACTGCACCCTTACCTAACTCGCGCCCTAACCCTAACTCACTTAACCCACCCCTACCCCTACAGACCGTCAACATCGCACACTTACCTTACTCGCACCCTAACGTCCGTCACTACTGCATACTTACACATCCTTTCCCCATCTCGGTGTTCTCCGCGTCGGTGTTTTCATCCGTCGATCTTCTGGCGTCGGTGATTTTGCTGTCTTCTCATCTGTCGACGTTGTAACCTAGACCCATATATATATATATATATATATATATATATATATATATATATCTATATATATATCTATATCTATATATATATATATAGACACTGTATATATATATATATATATATATATATATATATATATATATATATATATATCACTCATTTAATGTACCTGTATAAATCATCAGTATCACGGTGTATACATGAATAGTACAGTAGTCGCCTAGCTATTCAATAAAGTAGAACTGCCTATATATATATATATATATATATATATATATATATATATATATATATATATATAAAATCAAACACATTTATATGATAAAAGATGACACCATCATTGCCAGCACATGCCACACACAAAGTCAGTATGCCAGCATGACAGCACAAGTATCATCCAAAGCACAGGGGCAAGGGCATTTCCTGCTGTTGAACAGATAAAACACGGCAATCCACAAATCATTTCTGGAATATGGGCAAAATGTTGTTTGTGAGTTGCTGTCAATCCCACACACACACGCACATATATATATATATATATATATATATATATATATATATATATATATATATATATATGGGTCTACTTCTTTTGACCTAACTGTCATTTGCCTGACACTCATTTCCCTGACCCCATTTGACTGAAATTTCATTTGCCTGACACTTCATTTGCCCGACACTTCATTTCACTGACAAGTATTATCAGCAAGAAAATGGAATATGCCCCCTTCCCCACTGTAGTGCGACCCTGGAGTTAGAATATATAGTTAGGGGGGGTGTGGGGGGCACAGCCCCCCACAAGGGGGGGTGTGGGGGGCGATGCCCCCCACTCAATTTCATATGATATTGTTAACTTTTGATGTAATATTGCTTAGTAAAAGAAAAGTAAGTGGGGAGCTTCGCCCCCACCCCCCCCCCGTTGTGGGGGGCTGTGCCCCCCCCAACTATATATTCTAACTCCAGGGTCGCACTACAGTGGGGAAGGGGGCATATTCCATTTTCTTGCTAATAATACTTGTCAGTGAAATGAAGTGTCGGGCAAATGAAGTGTCAGGCAAATGAAATTTCAGTGATTTGGTCTCAGGCAAATGGGTGTCAGGCAAATGGGAGTTAGGTCAAAAGAAGTAGACCCATATATATATATATATATATATATATATATATATACACACAGTGGAACTCTTGTGTCAGTAGCAGCATGTTAACTGCAAAATGCATAACTGCGATATACAGGGCCACAGTGCATTGGCCATAACAACAATATGCTGTACTGCATGAAAAGGAGTATGCATACACACACATGCACATCAGATATCTAACAAACATTAACTACTATGTTGTCAAAATGTGATGTCTGCATATGAATATAAGGGTATATCAGCATACATTGTCATTAAAACCACATTCTCAGATGATTATGTAGGCGAAGTGTAATAAAAATAATTGCTGCTAGTGAATGGCTGTTCATGCCCATAACACATTCCCTTGTCCTATTATCTATATTTATAAATGACTTCAATACAGAACCATGTCAGGGTCACTGTATCCCTTGCAGAAAGTGAGCAGGTTACTCCATGCAATGCCATAGCATGCAAAACACAGATTATCTGTGAAAATCTTGCCATTACCTGAACATTTGTTTATCAGCTATCAAGCATATGCACAACCAACACACATACATATCATGACACTGGAAGAGAAGAATGCCATTACATTGTGTCATGCAGCACTGACATGTGTCTACATTGCAAAACAGAACTGTGAAACTGACAGCATAACAGAAGTACTGTGACCTGCAGTGGGTAATACTTGATATATGCCTCACTACATTGGCCAGTGACTTTCATGAGAGAATATCACTATTTCCATGTTTCCTGTCTTGTATGTGTACTTTGCACATTCATGATGGTGTGCGAATGATAAGTGTAGCCCAGGTGTCATCATCGACATCAACATCCTTTTTTCTATTTTCTATATGGGGTTGGGATTTTGTGTCACTTGTTGCCATCTCTACCTATTCAATGCCACTCTCCTGTTGTCTTTGACACTCATGCCTGGCTGTTGCAGGACTTCTTTTAGGCAATCCATCCACCACTTTGCTGGTCACCCTTGCTTCCTCTTGACTTCTTCCTATCTGTCCCCTAAATTTTCTTCACCAGATTGTCTTCTGCTTTTCTGCACATGTGCCTTAACCACTGTAATCTGTTCCCTTTCACCTTTTCTGCAACTGGATCAACTTTGGATTCTGTTCTTATGTCCTAATTTCTTTGTCTGCCCCACAGTGTGCATCATACCACCTGTCTCAGGTACTTCATCTCAATCACTTCTAGCTTCCTCAACTGCTCTGCCATTACTGCCCAGGTTTCTGTACCATACCACTGTTTTGCGCACCTTACCTTTCAGCTTCTTTGGCATTCTTCAGTCATATACTACTCCGGACACTCTGCCAGTTGGCTGCAGCCCCTTGACCTCCTCATTCCGACTTCCGTTTTCCTCAACCACCCCTCCAAGATACTTGAAGCTGTTAACCAGTTCCACTATTTTCCCTTCTATCTTAATTTTCAGCTTTTTCTGATTTCCTCCATTTGCTGCCATTACCACTGTCTTATCTATACACAGTTTCATCCCACGTGCCTTCAGTTTTGCATTCCATTCCCCTACCCTTTGCTGAAGTTCTTGCTCAGACTCTGCCTTTAATGCTGCCACATCATCTACATATAGCAACCTTTTTTTCGATCTGTCCCCTCTGATCTGCTTAGTAATGTAGTTCATCACCAGTAAGAATAGCAGTGGGGTCAGAGCTGAACTGTGATGCACAGCCACTCCCAGTGGGAATCCTTCTGGAAGACTGAACACTGTTCATACTTGAGTCATTGGTCATTGGGTCCTTGTATATATGCTTGAACTAATTCTACCAATGTTTCTGGGACTTTGAGCCACCACAAGACTGCCCAAATCAGTTTTCTTGGGACCTTGTCATATGCTTTCTCTGAGTCTAGGAATGACCAGTTTTACTCTTTCCTCATTTCTTGTTTCTTCTCTAGTATCTGTCTCACTACAAACATCAGGTCACTTGTATTGCATCCTGATCCGAATCTGAACTGGTCATTTCCCATCTTACTTTCTATTGCTCTGTGTATTTGTTTAAAATATCACCCTCTCCAGAACTTTCACGCAATGTGATAGGAGTTTGATACTTCTATACTGCCCATAGTTGTGAAAGTCCCCTTTGTTCTTGAACACAGACATTAATATGCATATTCTCTGGTCATCTGGAATACATCTTTCTCTCCATACTGATGTGAGTACCCTCAGGAGCCATTTCCACCCATCTCACCCAACATCTTGATCATATTTGTTGTAACCTCATCTGAGCTTGCTGCTTTCCGTGACTTAATTTTTCTAAGGTGGGCTCCTTCTCTTCTCTTACTGTAGGCTGTGTCTGGGACAGTACAGCTTCTGTAGGGTTTTCTTCATTCAGAAGCTGCTGGAAGTACTCCTTCCATCTGCCTTTGATGTCATGTGGACTGGTGAGCAGGTTGTTGCTGGCATCAATCATGAAGGGTGTCTGTCTGTCTCTTTTATCTTTCTGTCTTTCCCATGCAACCTGGCAGAGTTTCTTTGTCCCATCCATTGAGTCACTTTCCAGAAGTTGGTAGAGTGCCTTTATTGCTTTGTTCTTTGCTATTGCAACTCCTCTCTTAGTCTCTTTGTTAGCCAATCAGTATTCCTTCCTAACCTGGTCTGTGTTTTATATCTCCCACTTTTTCCTGCACTCCTTTTTTCTTTTGATGACTTCATGCACTTCAACATTCAACCACCAGCTTTCCTTATGTACCTTATATACATACCTAGCTCAACCACATATCTGTTCTATCATCTTTACAAATGGTGTTTTGAGGCACTGCCATACTTCTTCAGCTCCATCTACTTCCTCTTCTTACTGAGGTACTATACCCTAAGTAATTCCTAGAACTGTTGTACTTTCTTTCCAGTCAACTTCCAGGTCTTCAGCCTGGTCTCTGTTGACCTTAGAGCCTCCTCTAACCACTGCTTGCAGTTGATTGTGGCAACCAGTTGTTTATGATGTGGTCTGATGGTTTCACTGTGGATGACTTTGCAATCGGTGATTCTACTCCAGTGCTGTTTCCTTACTAGGAGGAAGTTGCATGTTGGGCACTTTTGTATGTGATCTTGTGACTGTCTATCTTTCTGAACCATATGTTGGCTACCATCAAGCTATTTGCCAGACAAAAATCTAGAATGGTCTTTCCTTCGTTATTCCTGTTGCCCCACCCATGTGAACCCAGGCAGTCCTCATATTCTGTTCTGTCTGTCCGAATATGTGCATTCAAGTCACCCATTATCAATGCCAATTTGTGTTGTCCTACTTTATCTAGTAGGTCCTGCAACTGCTGTCTGAATGCACTCTTTCCTCACTATCACAGCCCTACTGTGGGGCTATCATTAGGATGGAGTCTGAGTGCCATGAGTCTGTCACTAATTCTGATGACATCCCTAACTGTCTTCTGAAGCCTCTCCCTCACCACAATGTTCACACCATTTCTCGATTGTCCTCCTCCTGAGTAGCAGACTCTAGATCCCAAGCCAAGAACCTTTGCTGCTCTACCTTTCTTGGGTGTCTGAGCATATAATGACTTACATGAACAGCCATCAATTAACATTTTGGTATAATGAAAATATAGTGAGATGACAATCAAGTGGACAATATAAAAGATATATGCAAATGAACTGAGAAAAGCAACATGGTCATTGGCTGACATAGCATCAGATCTTTGGAATGCAAAACAACAACCTAGAAATAATGGACAATCACAAACACAGGGATGGCCTGTGACATATGAAAACATAGGTCATGTCCTACAAACAGTACTGTCTGTCTAGTAATGTATTAATGCCCTACACAGATTTATTAGCAATCATTATGCATGATCCTGCAAAATGAAAACAGCATCAATGGTCTTATAGGCAGAAGAACTATGTATGTTGAACTGAAGCACATGCCAGACATAGTCTGCCAACAATGTAAACACTGAGACAGCAGACACCCACTCAGTATAACAGGCATGCTATGCTCAACAGATTAGTCACTGAGCATCACATCCATACATACAAGTGTGCTAACACCTGCCGGACCACCAGGCAGGCAAAGAATGATTAACATGTATATGAACCATCACAATCAAAAGCACTGTGACAGTGACACATAACTGAGTGTCATCTGGGTTGGAACATACATTTCAAAACATTGTCATCAGCAAACATGAAATTCATACTGGTAATCAAAGGGATTGTATGCCCATTACAAATAGTATGCATGGTAATGCAAAAAAAAAAAAAAAAGCCTCAACAATTATCACATCTATTTTATGTACAAAATGTGAAAAGTAATCAACATAACTCTCTTCCTGTGCTGCTCTTCCAGCCTGTGCATCAACTTGATACACAAGGCACCTACAAAAAGTAAAAAAGCATGTATGAATGATACTATGAAGGTAAAAAATAACACTGAAATATGTAGATCAGCTCATGTTCTCTAACTTTTAAATTGAATAACATTACAGAATCTGCATACACAGTTTTGAATGTTTCACATGAAGTCTTTTACACATTGGAAGACTAATGAACACAGATTAGAGGACCTGCGATTCAAGCCTACAACTCCCAGCTATGTTAACACTCTGACTTTGACACCTACCTGCCTAGAACAGCCATCTCGCCTGAGAGTGCATGGAGGAAATGCAGTTAAACAAATTAGAGGTAAGAATATGCAGGGATGAGATAGTAATATGGATCATGGCTTACACCTTACAAGATGGTTAAAATAAAGTGCAACATGCTGTGCATTTATGTAAAGAACTTGCAAGCATGAATGCATGCCAGCACAGTGGTCACAGCACAAAAATGCAGCTGTAAAATTTCATATTCCTAACAGTGGAACACTGTCATATAACACATAGCTGCTAGCTGCTCTTAACAGATACAAATTCCTGTTCATCACATGCACAGAAATGTAGTTTAGTGTTTAGTTGGGAGGGCAGAAAACATATACATATATTTTGTTATCAAATTAGTACGTATATGTAAAAATTATTCAATATCAGGGGATGTCTCTATTCTACAGTCAAAATGTATATCTGACCATCTCACTCCCTCCAAATATAACTATGAGAAGGGTAGTGAATTGGACTTAATAAACAATGACAGACTTGTACATTAAATTCAATTGTTCAATGTTGTCATATTCTACATTCATTTTGCAAAACTATCCAACTATGTGTTCAAAGCTTTACACATAGAACTGTAATAAAAGAGCTGCTGTTGGCAGAACATTATGGATAATGGAGATATTCGTAGAAATCCAACCAAGAAATGCTATAGTTTTACACATGTGCAAAATACCTATAAACATCAACAAGTAGGTATCTATATAAGCATTTTCAAAACGTATACACAGACACATCGATCAAAATTTAATGAGAGCTATCTCATACATCGATTTGAACCCACAGTCAGCCACGATATATGTATGTTCGTCTTTTGCTTTACAGGCTGAGCTTACACACAGCACAATACCTTCCTTCTTAACAAACTATTATTGTGTGTATGTGTGTGTGTGTGTGTGTTTGTGTATGTGTGTGTGTATTCCTGTGGGTAATGGATGACTGTGTAAACATTCGATACCTAAACACCGTATGTCATCATGCTCCACACAACTACCAGAAAGCATCAAGTTTTACAACTTAAAACATACGGGTAGGCACTCAGACCTGCACTGGTCTTGTGTTAACCAACATATATTCGATGTTATCATACAGGACAACTCCACCCCCCTTATCAGGCTTCATAATCCTAATGTTGTTTTCCTTTTGTAAACATCTCAAAATGTTTTCTTCTTTAGTTAGATTACTATTATCTGTAATTCTTTTAAACTCATTATATATCTGATAAATTTCCCTGGTCACTACTTTTTCATAAGTGTCGACTCCAGGATGACTAGGTGGAATATAAGTACTTGCTTTTTTCAACTTATCACTCAAGTGTTTGTCATTATTGTCACATAACTGAGTTGTATCCCTAAATTGTACAGCAAGATTTATCTTACTAGTATATTTTTTAAATTCACATATACAATCACCAAGATTAAATCTGGGACTAGGTATGTATTTCACACCTTTGGTAAAGAAGTCAAAATGTGAGCGACATATAATGGTATTAGAATAATTATAAATACTAAAATTATTATATGTATAAATATTGTCCTTGTTTACTATACCGTCTGTTTCTCCTGCAGCTTCATATAAGCAATTTCCTAGTTGTTTCTCCACTAATATCTCTGATTGTCCCTCATGTACGAAGGGCGATATGATTGATATGTTCTGTTCTGGAACAGTTGTCCCTGTGTTATATTGCTTTTCCAAAAATGTTTTCCTTTATAATAATGTGATCTATCTTGGCTGTTTGGAGCTTGTAACCAATGTAGTTATATAATGGAAAAAAATAATTTAAGACTAGAGAATGGATATAATACAATAGTTAGATTCAAAACAGGGAATTGTAATACTAAAATGGTCATATATATGGCTAAGTGTAATATTTGCACTAGCTATTATGTGGGAAAAACTGAAAGATGTTTTAAAAAGAGAATTTATGACCATATTTATAGTATTAGAACAAAAGATAATACCAATGCCTTATACAGACATATTGAGAAAAAATATTGTACACATCAGTTTAAATTTGCCATATTGGATATTATTAAACCAGACCCTAGTGGGGGCGATAATAAAAGATTATTAAGTTACAAGGAGGTATGGAGGCAAATTTATTTAGATGCGACCATTCCACCTGGACTAAATGATCACATCCCACTTAAACCCATCTTGGAGATTACACGATAAACAATTTATACACAACAGGTTATGATTTTAGTTGTCAGGTAACATAGGTTAACCATATTTTAACTTTTGTGTTGTTATGTATTTAATATGTATTTATTTATGATTTTATTTGTAAATTTTATAGTAGTAGTAATCATATATTTTGTTCATTGTTAGATAGTATATATTTGATACATACAGTATATCGGATTAGGCAGTATTTCTTAATGGAAGTTTACACCATGGTGCATATATATTTTTATGTCTAATTGGCGTGATTTTATTAGATAGATTTTATCAGATAGATTTTATTAGATAGTTTTTATGATAGGTTTATTTATGCATTAATTCATAATATGCCACTTTTGCCATTTTTGGTATTTACAGGATTTATAACAGGCAGCCGCTATATTATGGCTGTTTAATAAGAAAGTGAATTGTAACATATGTTACTGTGGCTTTAAAAGTGTTTACAAATTCAAACCATTTTTGGCGCCAATATTTGTATTTAAGGATCTAGATTTTTGTTAGGAGTTGTTCTAATGAAGCCCATATGTTTTTGGGTGAAAGCGCTTAACTCCATTGGTCTGAATTTTATGTTTCATGTGCGTTCAGCTGTCATTAAATTGTATCATTTGTGAATACTTATCGTGAACTGAGAATCTTTTGGGTTCGTACAGCTGTTGTTTTTTTTTTTTGGATTCGTAGAGCTGTTCTTTTGGGTTCGTAGAGCTGCTCATTTATTGCCTGGTTACGTGAGTTTGTGGTGTGGCACTTATTGGTGGATCCGTTGCTTTATTTTTCTGGTTTGGTCTTTCTGATCGACTTGGGATTATCTGTATGTTGCCATATGGTATGTATTTGTAATTAATTTATGGATATTTATTCATTGATGCTTATTACAACATATACTAAAAATATTGCCTCAATAAAATTATATCCGTGTTTATGTCTGTTTACCATCTGCTGTCTGTGGTATGCTTATGGATATGGAGGCTTTCTGACATGTTCCATAAGTTGTTCAATTCATAATATACAGCTACTCTCTGCTAATGAGAAAGCACTTACTAGTCAGCATTGATTGTGTTGATATAAGCTGTTCATGTATAACAGTTCAGATTAATATGACTGTTTTTTTACACAGGTTGTCTGTTTAGACTTGAGTTGCATTACAGCTATTAATAATTATGGATATGTGTGACAGCCATATAATATTTTTCTTTTACACATACATTATAATTAGTATGTTAATGTGAACTGCATGCAAACTGTAAGGATTTTGTGCCACAATGCTGTTATGATTGCACCTTCACTGCTGTGATATCCATTGCTATGGGCTCAGATCTCATAGAAAACCTCTACAGATATCACAAGCTATGTTGTTGTTCTAAGTCTTCTGTATTTAGAGATTTTTTTCATATCATATATGTTTCTTTCTATGTCACACTACTATACGGGGCAGGGGCTATTTCATAGAATTTGGCAATAAACAGGAATGCACAATGGGTAATTTGGCATAACCTGTCAACATAATCATCTCCCTATGGAGGCTCCCTGCTCACATTAATCTAACCATGCACATATAGCTGTCTTCCAGAAGGCAAACAGACCTAGAGGCGACAATTTTTTGCCTCAGAAAAATGAAATTATAATAGATGTTCTGCAAAAGCATGAACGGAGTCTCCTTGGATGGGCAGAAAATACAGTGTGGAGGAATGAAGTCTGGACTGACTTTAGCAGCATGATTAATGCTGTGAGAGGTCACAATAGAGGTCTGTCACTGACTGTATTCTGACATGATCTTTTGTGCAGCCAACAGGGTATGCCAGTACAAGATGTCAGGGGATGCCACCAGTAGTGGCCCACCATTGACAGTCGCAGATGAGATCACACAGTTTCTCACATTACTGCATATACCCAGGGATGGGATAGAAGCAGATGTTCTAGGCTAAACGCGTTGTGTATAGAGTACCTCAGTACAGATTGCTGTTGCATGCATATTCATATATTGCTATTTTTGTGTTGTAGCAGCAGAATTGCATCATGCTCATGGGTCCACACAGGGTGGTGATGACCAAGATAACTGTACTGGCATATTTCCATACAACTTCAGTATATAAATAACAGCACAACCAACATGTGTAATGTTGTATGTAAATGAATGCAGACATGTATAATATTATCTGCATTCATTTGTACAGGTTCATCCACTTCAGCACAATAGCAGGGCATGACAGGTGAGTATCTCCATATACTGTTACTATGGTCATTACCTGTTTTTTGCCTCTGCCTCCTGTTGTACCAGTGGTGTATACTGTCATATTGATATTTCCCTGACACTGTAACTTACAGGTACATCTTCTGGGCACAGGAGACATGATCAAAGGCTGCAGCACTGCTTGGCATAACTGTGTTATATAAAATTAATGCTGCTACTTTTTTTTTGCACAGGGACATCTGGCCAATAGGTGCACCATACATCACTTGAGTATCACCATATCCTGTTACTGTGTTGTATATGTCATGATGCACCTATGCTGGTGCCTGCAGACATAACTATGTTTGCTTTGTCTGTATTTTCCTAATGTATGATCCACATTACAACAGACAAACTCACCCCCTTGGGAGGGTGCCACAGGTATGCTGTTACCTCTGTTTGATATCTGTCATTGCTGTTACTCCTGTTGTTGTCCTCCATTAATACTGTGTCCTTCTACCCATGAATAGGACAGCCACCATCAGCATCTCAGCCACAACCAACTGATATGTGTTATCTACTGTGTGTTTTACCTCTGTTGGTATTGTACATGTTGGCAAGTATGTGATTAATAATTCTGTGTTTATGCAATTGTTTCCTTACAACAGTTGCATATCAACCCTCACCTCTGCAGCTGGATTCCCACAAGGACATGTCAGGTATGTGACATGTTTGAATTCCTCACATACTTCATGTATGTTTCATACATAGCATAACTGTGAACTCCTTGTTATATAGGTTCCATGTGCCATACCCACATTGTAATGATATGTATTTCTCTCTCTCTCTCTCTCTCTATATATATATATATATATATATATATATATATATATATATATATAGAGACAGAGAGAGAGAGAGAAATACATATCATTACAATGTGGGTCTTGATGCCCCTCATCCTCATAAGGTTGTCTTCTGTTTAAACTCCTTTTTAGCTTTCTTACAACTGACCCTACCTATTACCTGTTCTGCTATACTTTCCCACCATCTGCCTTTAAAATTCACTTATACAACATCCTACTCTTCCACACAGATCTCAAGCCTACTTACCCTGGCAGTCACTCCTCCACAATCAGAATTCCACTGATTGTTCACCACGACTGTCTCACTCAACTGTCTCAACCCGCTCCGTTCGCCCTGCGGGCTCACTCCGCTCCCCTCCCTACCCCCAATTCCCACCCACCCCCAGGGGTCCTCAATATATTTCTCACTTAACCACACCCCTATTTTACCTATACCAATCAAATAGTTCTCCTTATTACCACTCCTCTCCAAGCTTACTCAATTACCTCTCCTAACTATATCACATATCCACCCCACCCTTATAGTTTCAAATACCCAACTGCAATTACTAAATACCCTTACCTATCTTCCCATCTTATACTTACATCATGGCCAATATTTCCTATCGACCTCAACTAAAATTTATAGCATTTGTTTTGCTCCTACCTCCTATAATAACCATCTATACATTAACCTCTTATGAACATCCACTCCACCCAAACCTTCTACTGCCCTCCAGGCTCACCTCCACACCACTACTACCTACCGCTCTTTATAGCATTAACACCACAATATGTCCCTGCTACCTGCAAGCCAAATATCACAGACTAACCCATATAAAATACAGTACTCTCCTTGCAAGAAAAACACTCTGTGTTTATTTCCTTAAAGTTAGCAACCCCACATATAACATACTTCACTTATCCCTTCTAGATGGTGACATTCACCCTAATCCTGGCCCAAACAATATTCCTGACACCGTACAAATCACATCTAATAGTACTTTTGCACATAAACCAATTAAGCCTCCAAACTCTCTTTCAATAGCACATCTTAACATTCGAAGCATTAAAAACAAGACTACCCATCTTCATGCCCTATTAGAATTCTACCAATTTGATTTCCTATGTCTATCAGAAACATGGCTAAAACCATCCATTAATGACAATGAACTTACCCCACCTGCCTATAGTATCCTGAGAATGGACCGTATTAACAAAAAGGGAGGAGGTGTAGCAGTCCTCTATAAAAATAATCTACAAGTCACCTCTTCTAATATAAATCTACCTATATTTAATAACTCAGAAATCCTAGTTACTAAACTTCAAATCAACAAATTCAAAGCCATTAACATCGCTTGTATTTACCTTCCCCCTGGTAATAACATTAATACCCTTGAAAGCATTCTTAACTGGATATCTATCAATCTTCCACAAGAAACCTTAATACTTGGGGACTTTAACATATATTGGAAGTCCTGCAGTACCCCTCAGCCCACCACCCACATTAATCTTTACGGCTTCTCTCAAGTTATTACCTCACCTACAAGAATTAATAAACCCAACAACAAAGAAAGTATACTAGATTGGATTCTTACAAACTCTCCACACCTCACATACAAAACAGGAACCCTCCCTGATGACCTAAGTGATCACTTACTCACTTATATCATCAGACACAAATGTAACATACCTAACCCTACTACATATCGTACAATCCGCACTAAAAAATTCTTCAACCCTGAACTTTTCCAGCTAGAACTCAAACACTGTGATTGGTCACCACTAAAAACACTCCCCCTAGATAACGCAGTTGACTACTTTAATTCCACATTCTTATCCATCCTTGACCAACATGCCCCTATGCGGCTCTATTAGAAGTAACACTAAACCTGCCCCATGGCTCACCAAAGCAACCAGACAGAATATTCTCCTCAGAAACAAATCTTGGGCAAAATGGCACTTCCAAGAATTCAACAGACCACCAAACCTTTAGACAACTTAGAAATACTACTAAAAAGCTATCCTGCTAGACAAAAAAACTTCTATATCCAACTACAACAAACTAACCAAAGAAATCCACAAAATTTTGGTCCAGCATCAACAAACTCCTACACCCAGGCCAAACTATTACACCGACACCACAAGGCTCTAACCAAGATAACCCAACACATACTGCCAATGCCTTTAATTCTTTCTTTACAGATACCATTCAAACACTAGCCAAGCAATTATCTCCAACTTCCCTAATCTAACCACCTCTTCATCTTACACTATTCCATTATTTCAGCTACAAACTGTTCCTACATCCTTCATTTGCTCCCTTCTAGAAAAACTGAAACCTACTACCCCCTCTGCTGATCATCTACCTGCTGAATACCTGCAAAAAGGTGCCAAAGCCATAGCCCTCCCAATTTCTATACTCATAAACAGAACTATAACCGAAGGAAATATCCCATCTATCTGGAAAATCTCACACATCATCCCCCTACATAAAGGTGGTAACTCCATTGACATCTCAAACTATAGACCAATAGCCTTACTCTCTCCACTGGCAAAATAATGGAAAAATGTGTCCATAAGCAAGTACTCACCCATCTAATTGATAATAACTTACTTGCCAACTGTCAACATGGATTTAGACCTAACCACAGCACTACCACAGCCCTTCTCTCCTTCACAGACTGTATAAATTCTAACCGTAATAACAAAACCCTTTCCTCTTCTGTCTTCATTGATTTATCTAAGGCTTTTGATATGGTTAATCACCAGCTCCTTATTGAAATACTTAAATCTCTTTCTCTTGATACTCTAACTTTACAATGGTTCAAATCCTACTTAGAAAATAGACAACAAGCAGTACTATGGGAGGGTAACCTATCTTCTCACCTCCCTATTTCCCTTGGTGTCCCCCAGGGCTCCATTTTAGGCCCATTGTTATTCTCCATTTTTATTAATGACCTCCACCTAGCAATCCCACATGCTACCTGCATCCAATATGCAGATGACTCCACTATTATTTGCTCAGCTAATACCGCTACCAAGCTACATTCCCTTACACAAAATGCATTTAATACAGTGGAACAATGGTTTTAAACCGTTGCCTTCTACTTAACCCTAAAACCAAACTCCTACTCTTTACTCCTACTCATAGGTCTGCCCCTCTTCACTTTACTCTTACATCCAACAATGGGACTCTCATATCTCCAGACACAACTACCAAACTTCTTGGAATAACCATAGATAACAATCTAAACTTCGACACACATACTAACATCACTATAAAAACAGTAAATAAAAAAATGGGATCCCTTTACAGAATCAAACCCTTCCTTATGCCTACAACCAAAATTGCTATAGCTAGAACTCATTTAATCACTACCTTACTCTATGCATCACCTATATTCACCAATCTCTCAAAAAACAATCTAAACAAACTTGCTACTGCCTATCACTCCATTGCTAGATTTGCCACAGGATCTCCTTTCAAAACACATCACTGCAACAACCTAAAACAACTAGGATGGCTAGAGTTTCATAACCAGATACTATCTCAACAACTCACTATTGTCCATAAGAGCTTGCACTACCCCACCTATACACCTATACTGACTACCCTCATTACCCCCTACAACAATCTTAAGAGCCTTCGCTCCTCTAATAAGCCACTTATTACTATCAACAAATCCAACAACACAGCTGGAGATTCCTTGTTTTCTAACTCCGTAGGCAAACACTGGAACAGACTTCCCTCTGAACTCCTATCTCTGACCTCCACTAGGCTCTTTAAACTAAAAATAAAACAATTTCTCAATTCTCACTGGCTTTGTCCATGCACCAACCCTGACTAAATGGCTTCTCTGCTCATAACAAGTGTATACTCCACCTACTTACATACTCTTGCTGCTTCCTATATATCTTCATCTCACTGTATCATATGATACATTTATATAATTTATCACCAGTATATACTCTTGGTTATCCTGTTTCCACTAGAAAACTACTAATTTATTCTTATTTCTATTGCATTCCATATCACCTCAGCATGAGCTAAGTATGCTTGAAATGACAACTGTACCTTATCTGTATCTATGTAATCTGTTTAGACCCTATTTTAATTATCATTATAATTCTTTGAATTTGTGACAATTATTACAGTCATATAGTGTGCCTGTATATGGTTGTAACTGCTTAGAGCTATTTTACTAGTCTGAACTTATAAATTTTTTTATGTATATATGGCTGTAACTGCTTAGAGCTATTTTACTACTTTGTACTTATTATTTTTTACTGTATAATATTAACTGTGCTGGAGCTTTTCTCCCCGGGCCTCTACTGAAAATGGATCTAATTCCAGTTAGACTAGCCCGGTCAACAAATGTAAAATAAAAAATAAATAAAAAATAAATAAATATGTAAGTGTATATATAGATAAAGATATATGTGTATGGCATATATCAATAATGATATCCAACATGCGATATAAGCACATTTACCTAACCTCGGTCACCTGTCTCTTCTTTTAGCATGTCCACTGCATTCATCCTTCATTAGCCTGCCCACTGATCCTGATGTGGGATCTGATGTGTCTCAGTATGGTAACATATCCCCGGTACACAGGACAAAGATTTGGTGATACAGTCTGACTCACATGGTGACAGTCATTTGGATGAGACTGTAGCCTCAGCTTTGGAGGAAAACTTGTCCGGCCGTTCTGACAATATGGGAATATCAGGGGGTGGACACGATGAGGCCTGTGGACCACAGCCCCATGTTGAGTTTGTTGGTGATGATGACACTTCCCCACAACACAGCGATATTGCCTGCCTCAGTAGACATATGCATGTAGCTGGTGTACATGGGCACGTGTCAGAAGGTGTCTGTCTACTCCTACAGTAAATGTATGTTCCCAGCAACATCATGGATCTGACATCCGTGCACTTGTCTGTGCCACAGATCATGTTGCACACCAGCTGGGTGTGCTGCATGAAGGACAGGAGTGCAGACATGGTGAGGTTATACTGACACTGGCTGCAGCAAATGAAAGCATGTTATCTGTGGCACAGTCTGTTGAATCCCTGGTTATGGCTGTACTACAACAGTGCTATAGTATGAACAGGGCTGCGGTTCTGCATGCCCTGACTGTGCTTAGCCAAGTGCCACATGAAAGCAGCAAGCCCCTTCTCAGTAGACCAACCCTTGTCCAATTGGCATCAATGTCTATGCTGCAACATGTACACACATCTGCTGCTGGACAATCTGGTATGGCCCCAGCAATCATGATCAGACAGTTAAATCACACTAATGCTCTTTCCCACAGTGTGTCTCCACATGCTGATGTTACCCCATAAGTCTTCTCTGTGGAGCAACATGGGCAGATTGTTTTCATATATGGAAGGGGCAGTGAGAACCCTGTTGTAAGCCATAATTGTGGGTACCCTAGACTGTGTTAGAGTAATACTGACAGTCAATCCACTCTGTCCTGTAGTGTCAATCTCCCCCTGTGGTGATGATGATTGCTGTGCTGACCACTGATGATGTCATCTTCTGTGGCTGTTATGAAGTCTGATGCACGGGAATCTGACATTTTTAGCAGTCAGGGGTGACTCCATTTAATACATGATACTTTATCTGTAGTTTACATTGATGTATGTTGCTTGTGATCTTGACAACAGTTCTGTCCTGACTTGGTTTCCTGTTTGCATCATTTGATAGTAGAGAGAGACAGGAATGGGATTCATAGAGGTATGTCCCCTTTTGTCTGCCATATACACATACACCACTATAAGTCTGTATGCATACTTGTGTCACTTGTGGCCTGAATTGATGGTCCATTTCTTGACTGATTTGTATATGTTCATACTTTTATATGTTAGAAGTATGTTGCTATGTCTGATGCTCAGTGTGTACATTGACTGGGTAATTTCCATCAGATGTAATCTGCGCTTCTGTGGTGGGGCAATACCTGAACATTAGAGTTTAATGTGTGTACATCTGTATGTGTGGCTTGCCATGACTCAAACTGTGATGCTTCTGTGTCGCCTGTGCCTGGACTTGTGGTCACATCCTCCATCGTCCATGCCTGCTTCTTCTGCCCTCTGTGTTCTCCTGCTTTTTCGCTGATAGCTGCAGAATGTCATCTTCAGACATGTAGGGCTCTTGGTGTAGTTCACCCACATCTTCAGCAGGAAAACTAACACATGTTGTTGTTATCATATTGTATAGTACGGCACAGTCAGTAATCATCCGTGTTACCTTTTCAGGTGTGTATTGCAATGCACCCCTAGATGTGCCCAGACATCTGAACCTGTCTTTCAGTATACTAAAGACACACTCTGTGGTATTTTGTATTATGGCATGAGCTCTATTATAGGCCTCCTCTGCAGGGTTGGAAGATTCTGTGTACAGCTGGAGTGGATAATCACAGTCACTTGTTGTGGGAAGGGGAAACACATATGTTATCATCATGAAAGATGTTGACAGGGATGTATTTGGCTTGCATCCCAGCTGTGTTCCTGTACTTGTCCAGTATTAGTTCCTCAGGTGTTTCACCTTGCTGGAATGCAGCCCTCAGACCACTTTTCCTCCATATGGCAGCATCATGGATACTCCAGGGGTGCATCGTCATGATGTTTGTTATGCTGCCATCTGCTGTGCACACCACCTGGAGGTTCAGACATAGCCACCCCTTTCTATTGATGTATCTTTCTCCTTCTGGGTGCACAGGAGTCTTAATAGGGATGTAGGTACAGTCTATTGCACCAAGAATACGGGGTAAGTTTGTGATATGGAAATTGTGCATTACAGTTCACTTCTCCATGGGTGTAGATGGAAAGTGTATGTGTTCATCTGCCTTGCTACATACTGCTGTCAGGAATTGTGCAAGAATGTGACTGACAACTGTCTGGGACTCTCCTACAGCATCTCCCATTTATCACTGGAAAGTCTTGGATGCCAGTACACCTAGGCTGAGACAGACTTTTGTTCAAAGAGGTGAGAGGTATGCAGTTGCTTTGCAAAGTCCATACAGACATGTGTGGGGCACATACTTTGCACACAGCCTGCATCAGCTGTCTGTCTAAGTGGTACCTGTCAATGATTTTTTTAATCTGAAAGTTGTCTTAGTTGCAGCCTGGCCCTCTGTCTAGCTGCCTGCCTATAGGATGCACAGCCAGATCCTCCTCCATAGCTTGCAGTACTGAAGCTTGTTGCAGTTAATTTACAGCAGGTAGCATTTTTTTGTTTTGTTGTTTTGCTGATATTGTTATGGATTCTATAGGATTGCATGGGAATAATTTCCTTTCCTTGTGTTGCAGAATTACATTCACCAAGGATTTTGGAAACAGTCGGCATTGCACTTTGTTGCATTTAAGTTGTTTTTGGAGTGTATGATATGTTTTGGAATATGACATGCATGCGCAGAATCTGTAATTATACTACACTGAGTTAGTAAGTAGTCAGAATGCGTGCAACATGTCTTCTGAAATTGCATTGGTAGCTGGTGCACTGATGTATTCCTTTGGCGTGCTGTCCTGTCTGCAACTAGCTTTTGGAATCTGGTCCAAAGTCTAATTCCCATATAGCAGTATTCCAGTAAACAGATAAATACTGAACTGTATTCCACATTTCTGCTGCTTTGGGGTATAGCATACTTTTCTTTGTAATTGGCTATAGCTACCCTAAATAACCCCTAAGCTGATTTTGATATATATTTAATATTACTTTTGACATTGTACATATTTCTGCTTGTAATCATTTTAAATGGCTTGATAAGGCATTCCTTCAGAGTGCCTACACTTTTAAAAATATTTTGGATGGATAAGAGCTATTTCATTCTGTATAACTCAAATAGTCTGGAGGGATAAGAAAGCATAATCATTTTTATAAATGCTTCATATTTCTGTTAAATACTGTGCTTAAACATTTCACATTGACATTTACCACTCCATAGAATACTATTTATTAAAAATGGGAATGATAACAATGATTTATGAATCCAAAATAATGAATGCATATTTGCCCAGTATAGTTAAAAATTTTGATAAGTGTAGGTGGGATTCATAAAAATAATCCTCAATGTGAAAGCAAAAGAACAGAAAGAAGGCCTGTAGCAGTCCAAATGAGACTCACAACAGCAGTGCAACAGAGTTACAAAATAAAATATTTTATCAAGAACAATGTTCTGTGTCCTATATGGGACTGAGCAAGAAAATGTATATGACAGTGTCTGTGCAATTCGGACACATACAGATAGTGTACCCAAACCCTTAACAGGGACTGCATTGCATAGCAGTAAACCCTGCACTTTGTGATGCAGACCATTGCATGCCCTCCCTGCAGCTGCAATTGCCCCTTACCTGCCTGTTGTATACCCACCTCCTAATTATTCAGTAGTTTTAGAAAGGAGTGTACTAGTGAGTGTATGCTGCGTACACTATACCACTGCAATACTGTGCCCACCAACTGCTTTTGCAGCCATCTTTGTCATTAATGAGAAATGTACCTATACTATACTCATTACAATGTTGCTATATCTTGACCAAGGTGCCCAATGCTCTTACATAAATACCATAACACAGACTGCATATGTTCTGCAGTCAGTGCTGTATGTGTGTTGCATTTCTGTGCCTTTGACTACATTCTTGACACTCATAGCGCTATTATACACACAGTGGACATAAATGTTAAGGAGATGTGAGCCCCAGCCTCTTTGATTTTGTTGCCCTGGCAGTTATACCTATAATTTTCCCACAAGCCATTCCTGCCATGTGTCCTTAATTCAATGATACTATTGCTCAATACATACAAGCTTTATAACTTTCTGTTGCTGTGCTGCTCTGAACCCTTTACTATAGTAATTGCTTGCATTGCCTGCATGGCTTCTTTCCCCCTGTCCCCTGCACTGCAGATAGAACTGAATGGGTTGATGTTCAATGCACCATTTAGTTCTAGCTGGGGAGCAAAATACACGTGCTTCTATTTAGGAATCAGACTGCCATTGCTCCTGCAGTTAAGATGCTTTGTATTCTGTCTCTGATACAGGGAACAAAGTACATCTATGAATTCAGCTGCCTCATTAAAACATATCATGAGCCACAGAGGTAAACTGTTACTTTTACAAGAGTCAGCATGATGTTTTAGCCTGGAGACATAGTAATTGTGATGCAAAGAAGTATTTTGTTTAAAACCAAGTACGATAAATGAGATGTGTCTTATTCATTTGTTCAGTAAAAGCTGCCTGCTTATGGCGTTTTATTTTAAGTTTTGTTTAGATGTACCCGGGGATTCAATAAACTCTGTATAGGCCTCATGTGAAACCTACACTAAGTAGTGGAAAGTCAAGTGTCAATGATCAAAGAAGCTATCACTGTAATACTGTACACGTATCAAACAATACATGGAGCACACTGCATAAGTACATATCAAATACATGTGCCACATGATCACAGTCTCCTGACATTGCCAGTGAAAATATTATACTGCCATGAAATCCTGACATGCATCCATATGTGTTCATGCAAACTATCAAGTGGTAATACTGGTGTGATGTAGTGGTATGGCTATGACACGGTGCATCACCTCCAAATAAAATGTTTGGTTAGAATCACATGCAACACAGTCGAACTGTTAACACAGTCATACATCTCTATCTATTTCATGTCATTACATCAGTTGTACATCATATGCCTATATGTTTATCAGTGGAAATGTGTGGGTGAGGGCCCTGATACCATATATGGACACATTACAACTGTTATGGATGCAGTTCATGCAGAACAGTTAATGACACAAATGCTGACAGTCACACAATGCTGCTAGGGAACACCTGTATAATCCTTGTGAACAGTAGCCCAATAGTGCATACATTGAATTCACCAAGGTTGCAAGTGAATCTCAAAATGTCATATGCTTGTGTCTATGAGTGTTATGACATGTTGATGAACTCAGATGTATCTACCATTGTAATCAGTATGACGTAATTATATGTCAGATAACATTTCCAGATACTAGGTATACACATGCACACCTGTACCACACTGCAGCTGTCACTATGATGGTTGAATGAGAACTGTGTAGAATGTGGATATACTCCACTATCAGAACACATGCCTTAGTAATGCAACAATATACATAGCATCATCCCATGTCCCCATTCTTCAGGGGACATTTTACTACAGCTGTTATGGAAGGAACATGTAACCAAATGGCAGCAGTGGCCACCAATACAGTAGCTCAAATCCCAGATTGGAAAACACAGTTGTAAGGCTACACTACATCCACACCTTAACATAGCACATATGGGTGACAACAACATTGACATGTGCAATGTTCATAGGGTCAAAAGAAATTATTAGGCTGTCAGCCAAGACTCCCTACAATTCTAGCCGTTCCGCTGTGGCGAGCCCTAACCGGGAAAAGCCAAAAAACACAAACAAACATTATCCCATTTTAACCCAAATCACTATCTCTAGGTGAGGGAAGATAGTAGGACTATGTGTGTGTATGTGATTTTATTACAGACTGCCTCTGTCCATATGGGATATGAGCACCACCTCATGAGTGAATTAGCAATCACACATTCCGTGGTCTGAAGATGGCTTGGAGAGGGTCATACAGAAGCTCTGCTTTACAATGTGTGTATGCATCTTTGATATGATGACATCCTCAATGTTCCACAGAAAGGATGTTATGTGGGCAGAGAAAAAAGGGGATGTTGATTACAGGGGGCTATGTAAAAGGTTCTCCTGAGTGAGAGTCAAATGAAAACAGATTCAAAATGTCATATAATAACCATAATATACCACCAACCCACACACCAGTTGACTGAGGTTAGATTCAAATACCATAACTGTGTAGGTATACAAGCTGGACTCCATATAATGCAGGACTGTCAACAATGACGAAGTCTAACTTACATTCTGTCAGAATGCACTTTATAGAGGATATCATCGGTTTATGCTGAGAAGATGTTGGGAGGAGTGTCTAATATAGCTGTGGACTCACATCCTGGTGTAAAATTGTCTCCAGCAGTAAGCATATTTATGCTGACATGAGTCTGCACACACAGGTTGACTGCGATCAGTTTGAACAACATACCTGTCTAGGTATACAAGCTGCATTCCATACAATGAGGTCTACATTATGTGATCGAAGAATCTCTTCTTCGAACACATAATAATTGACACATATACAGCAAATGCTGTAAACCGCGAATGTCCACGTCCTCAAATTTTTTCCTCAGGGGAAAAAATTCAGTACTGATATATCATTTGCAAGTGCAGTGCTGCAGGGGACACATGAATATCTGAAAGTATTTGTTCAATCAAGCACACATCACGGCTCTTGTCTTGTGTTTATAAATGCATTTCCTTGTATTGGAGGATTATAGCTCAGTAACTACCATTAGACATGCTGTATAACTGCACAAAGTGCACCGCTGAAAAGCTGATTTGTGCGGAAGTTGGTAAAGCGTTAGTACATGTGTGATTCGAAATTCAGGAATTCAACTTGCTCTTGAGAAGTGCAAATGTTCTCTGGTGCTTATTGCAAACTCTGCATAAACAGGGACATACAGTGGATATAAAAAATATACACGCCCCTGTTAAAATGCCAGGTTTTTGTGATATAAAAAATGAGACCATAATTAATAATTTGAAAACTTTTCCCACCTTTAATGTAACCTATAACCTGTACAATTCAATTGAAAAGCAAACAAATCTGTTAGGGGAAAAATATAAAAAATAAAAAACGTACAATAAGTTGGTTGCATAAGTGTACACACCCTTAAACTAATACTTTGCTGAAGCACATTAATGGTGTGTTGGTATGACATGTCTTCTCAATCAGAATATGTCTTGCTGTGTAGCATGAATTGCATAAGATAAGGATAGGGGAGGTATAGAGTGACATACATCTGAAAAATAATGATATGTGGGAATTTATTTTTGACCTTTGTATCAATTATGGCCCACCTTACAGTTTACTTGATAGGCAGATGTGTCATACTTATATAGAAGGGGTAGACAGACAGATAAACAACAGATACACAGTAAGGACTGAAAACAGTCCTTAAAAGCATTCCTTAATGCTGGTTTGTAAGATGGAAATGTACATTTATACATCTGATCATCATGACAGTATGCAGAATCTGTGAGATGACATTTACATTCATCAGCCTGGATACCCACATGTAACAGGGGTGGGAATGAAGGGATAAGTAGAGTGAGAGATGGACATACACATACACATAACATTGTTTGGTGTAATGGAACATTCATGGAGATGTTGTTGGTGTGTTGTCATTATTAACCTGTCATGCTCTTTAGCATGAAATGAAGGGTAAGAAAGGTTAGGAGAGGGACAACAGGCTTATGACAGGTAGACCAAGGTTGGATAAATACATCATAATTGTGGGTATGGATGTCATTTCAAATACTGTTTTTGGCCAGTATTCAGTATGTCTCCATGAGAACTCATACCTGAGGAAAATGTTAAGCTGTAGGTGATTAAACATATCACAGACATATAACATCACATTTAGAAATGATGTGAGAGGCATCTGGAATCGAACCCTTGATGATCTGGGCAAAACAAAAAAATCTTCACGCAATTGATTTTGTCAACACTCCACATAGGAAGCTGCACCTTAGTACATCCAGCAGTCTAAGAACTGTCGGAATAACTGTTTCAAAGCACTGCATTTACTCTCCTTTAACTCTGTGTTAAAGTAGTGCACTGAGTTTTAGCAGTATTGCTAGGAGATAACCAGACTGGTGTGGTTGATGACAGAAACTCATAAGGTTTTCCAAAGGACATGAACAGCCATTCACTGCTGCTTGGCTTTGGTGCACAATGCCAAAATCCGCTGAAATGCAGAGAACAAAAAGTGAAAGCTTTTTTATGGGCCATTTCTGCCTGTGTGCATTGTGTGTGATTCTATTTTTTATGAAAATGGGGTTTATAGGAAAGTGGTGAAATGGGTGGGGGGGAAGCAGAGTGAAGAACAAAGGTGAAGCGATACAAGCATTTGCAGGTGGAAATTAGGAAAGAACCGTAGAGTCTTCACCACAGTAATGTGCCCATGTAGACAAAATTTGATGAATTTGAACTGTCACCACAACATGGATGGGTGACAACAACACAATGATGTTGCATAGCCAATTGGATGAACTCAAGTGTTTCGAGAAGACACATATGTGAAGTGGAGAGCTCGGTATTGGACATTTTTTTTTTTGGTGAGATAGGCGCCTATATATATTTTTTTTAAGACAGGAATGTTGGGAAAGGGACCTAGGAATGTAAGGGTCAGGTAAGTAGGGTAGGTGTGGAAGAAGGTGCAGACACAGGACATACAGGACAGACACAAGGATGGTGATGGACACAAAAAGGTTTTGGGACACCATGACTGGGGATAGATAGGGGACATCAGAGGCACATGCCTGTCAAGTGTGGGAATAGTGAGAATCTAGTCCTGACCCTCAGAACTGTCATCATTGTCCCTTCCTCAGTTGCCTGTGAGACTGCTTGATGTGGAAGTCTCTTTTCTGTTTTACCAGCTACTTCTCCAGTCGGCTGATGTAGGTACCAAGGCCAATGCTTATTAGATCGCACACCATTCCTTGCAGCTCCTGGTGGTTGACATAATCATCACCTCCACCAGTACTCCCAGAGGGTACCGCTGTACTACCATCTGGGGCAATGCTACCTGACGAGGATGGATCAGGTATAGCAAAGGTTGTGGAGGGAGTACTGCCAGGTTACATCCCAGTGGTGCTGGGTGTTGGTGTGGCAGCCAGTGGAGGGTTGGCAGGCCAAGCCGGAGTAGTTGTCCCACCTCCCTTTGCTGAAATACATTTGGTTTGCTGGAAGAAGGGTATGATGTCAGAACAGTGTGATCCCAGGTAACCCCCCCCAAAAACAAAAATGAGAAAGAGATAAGGGATGAGGTGAGACAAAAAAGAAAAGAGATGGTTACAACCATGATATGTCACATTCATTCTTTATTACAATAGATGTCATTTTATTATTATACTAGCTATATGGCTTTCACAATCTCAAAAATGTGAATTGTCACAAGTAACCCTTGGAATATGCACATATTCCCTATATGCTTTCAAAGATAGTAGAGAGTAAGGTAACACCATGGAATTAAACCCAAGACGGATGCATTTCAACTCTAAAAATGATACTTGTTGAATGTGAATTTATAGGTTACTGGGAAGTGAACTCACATAATCTGAATGCACTATTACACTTGCCTAATAAAATCACAACAGCTACAGAAGAAAGCATGCATGCTTACTATTACAGTTAAGATATGCATGATGAAGCTGCTACTGATCTATGGAATAAAAATAATTCAGTCATGGCCAATTGTGCTGCAGACATACCCCTTGCCTCTCTGAGTCATGCCAGTCTCCTAGCATGTGTCTCCCTGCTCACTGTGATTTCCTCTGCAGCTGTAAAATAAAGAATGAGAGAAGAAGATACATAAAAGCATTATGCATACCATTCCTGGCTATCTATACCACTGCATATAATTTCAACTGGGGGGGGGTCTTAGCAGTTTGAAACTCATCCAGCTACTGGTCAAGTTGTGCCTGCCTGGTCTCTTAAGGTCACTGTAATGGTGCATACATCACGTGGTATGCCAGTCATACTAGAGACAGCCTTAGCTAGGCTGTTCTAAGCCTCAGCCTTATACTCGACCTGGTGTAGTCCTCCTGAAGCAGGCTCCAAGCTGTAGCATGTCACAAGGAGTGCAACAAAGATTTTTGACTATTCCACGCCCTGTCTCTTTTCTCTAAATTTGGCACCATCCTTCCCATTGCCTGCCATGTTGGCAAAGGTCCTCCAACAACATTAGCAATGGTTTCCTGAAAAATTGTGATCTTGCATTTTACAACCATTGTGCAAACACACACAACCATGCCAGCCACATTTGCATAATGGTAAGCAAAGAGAAACAGTGCCATACAAAGGGGAAGGGAGTTTATGAAACAGCAATGATGGTGTGAGATTTGCCATTAATTTTAGCTATACCTAGTCAACTATACCTAGTCAAACTTTGTCCAGTGGTAACACTGAAATGCTAAATGGCTTGGCTTTTAAGTCTTGACAGTAGAGGGATCAAAGTGAGGACTTAGGACATATTTTTGGGGCTTACACACTGTTAAAAGTAATTTGTACAAGATAGGATTCAAACCTATGTAAAAGGGAAAGCATAAATTTCCACACAGGTGATTATTCCTCATTGCCATAAAAGAAGTCTTTATCAGCCATGGTTATTACAGATATATAGCTTAAAGAGTGACTGGTGTATACGTCAGTTAGTCCTGCATGTGTGTGACATTAAAAGGTGCTGGCTCATGCATTCTCAGCTGTTATGCAGGAATAATGCCTGATAATATATTGTAAATGGATAGACTTGCATGATGTTAGTGATACAGTTTGGAGTTATGATACATACCTCACAATACAGTTTGTTTTACATTTATAACTGGGTTACTGGAGTGGTCTAGATACTTGTCATTAAACTATAGTGTCTATCAAATTTATGCAACTGTATTTTTTATTACATAATCATCATTGTCATGGTAAACCAGCTACACTCATAATCAACTGGGGTTCAAATGTCAGTCATTAATGAACTATGATACCTAAAAAAGCATGGTATGCAAGCAGTAATGATACTTTTCTGTCACTCAACCTTCTATACATAGCTATTACATAGTATTACATTTATAATCAAAGGTTTGTAGGCAATGAAGAGAAGAGGAGTCTCCTGGATTCAAACTCTAGCTCAGCTGTGTTCTGACTGTAAATTTATTGCACTTACACTTGGTGCCAAATGGAAAGCCAAATAGCAGCTCTGTTTTCCACACTCAGTAATGTTCAGAATGCTGATGGCCTCCCATTGCCACTTAGACAGTTTGCATGAAGGAAGGCAAACCAAATTAACATTTTCATTTTTTTTTCTTAAGCAGTGTACCATGTTTCTGCTTAGGCAGGTGACATGCAAATGGAAAAGGTAATAGCGAACACATCTTACTTGTGTAAGTACTCATTATGACCCCCACTAAAACTATCTACTGTGGGACTCAAACTCTACTTTACCTCTATTCTCTCTGTTTAGTGCACCATAGTTACACCTTGTACCAGAGAGACAGGCAGCTATCAGGTGGAATTTCTGCAGTCATTACCATCCATGGTGCTGACCACTACGTAATGCTGCTAAGAGTGTTTGTGCTTTATAAGACTGTTGAAATTAAATTTTTCCATTTTTTTTCCTTAAGTAGTGAACCATATTTGAGCTATGGCATGCTCTATGCACATGATAAAGGCTAAAAAATAATTTAAAAAAAAGATGAAAAAGGGAAACAAAGATTCAACCAATTAGACAGCTCTGGATTTGAACCATCAGACTGTTGCACTTACACAACACAGACACACATTTGCAATAGCAATTCAATAATGTGCATGCAAGCAATTCACATTTCATATCCAAATTTAAACAGTTCATAATAATTGGACAATCTCATTGATTGTATGTGTGTAGATAACATATTTTGTGGAATGAGTGATCACACAATATTTATGACTATGTTTGCAAATCCGCAGTTCTGCCTTCTCTTTGTATTCTGGGAATCCTTCCCTTATCTCTGCATTATTAATAGACATGCAATCTCTAGTGCATTTCCTCTCATTTTTCTTTCAAGGTGTGATACAAATACATAACAGTGAACAACAGTTTTCAGCAAAGGCAGGAAACGGTGCTATTATGCCAAGGAAATATACATGTAGGATGTTTGGGTTTATTTGAAAGCTCACTGCAGTTATTTCCAAACTTTGTGTTTCCTCACTGACACACCCACTTCAAGGAAGAGTATATGTGCATTACTGTGTTTTGCTTCATTCAGAGTAATTGTTCAGAGTTGCAAGCCATTAGCACCTAACAGTGGTACTACATGAAGTCAAAGTTTGAAATTCAGCAATTCTAATGAGTTCACACCTCATCTGCATCTTCAGAATGCTCAGAGGACTGAATCTACACTAAAAGGTAACTGTATAGCTAGGGAAATTGAATGTGTGGAGACTGTTTTCAGTCATGCTTTGCTCTACTTGTGAAAATATAGGGATAAGTACTCTTTTCAGACAGCTTTTTTCTGTACTGGATATTTTAGTTGCATGGAACAGATTATTTGGTAAACTGCGTAAGTATATATTACAGATGCCAGTCATGTCAGATGATGGCATTGCTGGACAACTCACACACATTCAACTTAAGTACATTTACAAGTACCAGTTTTGCAGGTGTCTGCCTTTCATTCTTGTTCTTACACATTTATTTTTATATTACAGGTTCCATAGTCATGTTGACAGTCCTTCAGTTACAACTGTTGTCATTTAGGGGTAACTCTGTCTGATGGTAGCAGTACACAACCATAACATGGGAAAGTGAAGGTTTTAAGCACTGCTTGCCATCAATGTTACTGCATGTATGTGCACAGGATGAAAGGTGTACCCCTTAGGTGGGCAACATATGTGCTATACATTGCTTTTTGGCCAGGGTGAGAGCGTATTGTGCATGTCTAAGTTTACCTACATGCACAGCAGGTGGGGGGGGGTCCCCATTCTGACAGCTGCATGTGGTTGTGGTGACCCTCCCTTTCAGTGGTGGTGAAATACATGCTCTTACCCCTTGGTGTTCTTGCTGCAGGTGTTTTTGCAGGATGATACTGTGCAGGATAGCAAAGACTGACCAATTTATTTTATAAAAAAGATAAAATGGAGCATTACAAGGGCACAGAATACATTATTAAGCAAGCAAGAGGAACAAAAAAGTTTGGTAATTAAACAAAATGTTCAAAATTAAGATATTTAATAAAATGATTATCAGAAAAGTACATCAGGGGTTTGATATTACATCGGAATTGCAAAACGAGCATGTTTAAATTGAAGGGAGCATGTTTTGAGTAAAATGAGCACAAGAAAAATATAATGGGCATGAAAAGAGATTAAAGGAGCAAAACAAACATAATAAAGGGTGAAAAGAGCACATTAAGCATAGATAAGACAAGGCAACTGCATATTTTTTAGCAGATTACTGTGTTAGCATCAACTACTGTTTCGCATTGACTGAATCTGTTCAGGACATAACTAGAGTTATTCAAAGTATCTCAAAGTGTGTAAAAGTGCTTACAGTGTATGCTCATTATTGTGCAGTTATTCTGAAGAGTTTGTGTGGAAAGTGCAACTATTTTGTAAATGCAGTCAAAATACAGCCATTTCGAATAGTTTCTTGTGCTGAGTGTGTCTATTCACAGAGTGCCACCATTACAGAGTGTTTCTTGCACTGTAAAGAGTTATTTACCAAAGCACAGTGATTTTGAGAAAGTTTCAGTGTGCTGTGCACTGTTTATTTGCAAATTGCAATTACTTTAAAATGTTTTTTACTCTGAGCTTCTTCTCCCCAGTTTATTTGCACAGTGCAGTTATTTTGAAATGTTTCTTACACTGATAAGAGGTGATTTCTTACAGTATAGTGATTTAAAGAGTATTCTTGTGCCTGGGGACTTAATTCACAAAGTTCAATTATTCAGAGGCTTTTTGTGCTATCGGGCATAGTTACAAGTACTGGCATAAATTTCTGGCATATGTATAAGTGTGCATGTTTGTACAGATACCAGTGGACTTGGATTGCATTGTGTTTTACTGTAATTTGTTGGCATAGCAGAAGGATTTTGAAAGCCATCACCACTTGTATTTGATCAGAATATTGTAGAGAATTGGAGAATATTTGAGCAAGACTATAATATTTTTGTACAAGCAGCTTATTCTGACAAAGATGCATGCATCAGGGCATTCATTTTGCTAAACCTAGCTGGGTCAGAGGCCATTGAAAGAGAGCGTTCATTTGTGTATGCACCAGCAGTATATAAAGGAAAAGGTGAAACCATCATATTACTGTATAGGCTGAATCAACGGATCACCCCGAGAGTTTGAAGTGCAAATTCAGGGAAATTTGCAACCCCCAGACAAATGCTACATTAGAAAGACATTTGTTTTACACATGAGATCAAAAGCAAGGAGAAACTTTTGCAGCTTATGTTACTGACCTAGAAAACAAAGCTAAAACATACAGGTTTGGTGACTTAAAAGATGAGTTAATAAAGGACAGGCTTGTTTGTGGTATTAGTAGTGCTGCAGTAAGAAAGATTCTGCCTCATGACAGTGATTTAACACTGAGCAAAGCTATTGAGTTTTCTCAAATCCATGAGGTTACAGAAAGGCACACAAATATGCTTGCAAGTGATAAGAGCATGGTTTTAATAAGCTCCACAGCAAATGTAGACACAATGCAGCAAGTGGGTAGCAGAAGCAGGCCTAAGCACATGGCAGCTGTAACCCCTGCGTATGTGGCAGGTAAAACCCATAGTTTTCCATCAAGTTATAAGACTAGTTCAGTGAAAAGTACATGCTCAGTGCAGTACAAGGGTGAGTCAGAAAACCTCAAATTAAGCTTTATTAACTGTTGCAATTGTGGTGCCAATCATGAGTCTAAAAGAGAAAAGTGCTTAGCATTTCATCAGCAAAGATGCAAATGTAAAAACTGGAAACATTTTCAAAAATTTTGCAAATCAAGTAAAACTCACACAATTATAAAGGGTCACTTAAAAAGCAAGTTAATCATATAGTGAGCTGCAACCCTACTTTCTACATAGATGGTGTATCAGTGATTGGTGAAAAGGATGATGCAGTAGATTTGTTGGCAAAAAATGAAGTGTTTTGTACTGACCAGATCAATGGTAAATCCACTGAGCTCAAAGTAGACACTGGTTCAAGGTGTAATGTTATGTCAGCAGACACATTTGCTAAGGTGAAAGCTGGTGAGCAACTTAATGTGGCCAGTTGTGCAAAACGTATTGCTTGTGGAGGTGAAGAAATTCAAACCAAAGGCTTAGTAGTGATTTCATGTTATTTGGCTAGGACCTGCTACAGCTTACTATTCTATGTAGTCTGAAGGCCTGTGCAATCATTACTGGGTTTCAGAGTCAGTTTGAAAATGAATCTGCTTTCCTTTACCAAACAAAGTTCATCATATAAGCACATGTCCCAGTTCCAATTTTACTGAAGTTATTTTCTCAGAGTATGCTGATGTTTTCAATGACAAGTTAGGCAAACTTCAGCTGTGTATTTTATGAAGTTAGACCCAGAGATCAGTTGATTGGTATGAACAGCAAGAAAGGTTCTGAAAGCTATGCAGGATAAAGTCAAAGCTCTGCTGGACAAAATGATGCAGCAAGGTGCAATTTGTCAGGTTACAGAACCAACTGAAAATGTGCCGTCCATGGTAGCAGCCCACAAAAAAGGCTCAAATGAAATCAGAATATGCATTGACCCAAGAGATTTAAACAATGCATTAAAGAGCCCTAATAGCAAATACCACTGTTTTTTCTGTCTTGGATGCAAAAAGTTCATTTTTGCAAGTGATGCTTGATCACAAATCTTCACCGCTGACTACTTTCAGTACCCCATTAGGAAGATATAGATTCCTAAGGATGCCATTTGGAATAAATTCTGCTAGTGAAGTCTTTCAGTATGCAATGGAGCAAATTTTTTCATGTTATCCTTGTGCCATAATAGTAGATGATTTATTGGTTGGAGGCAATGGTGAAGCAGAGCATGACAGAAACCTTAAGAAAGTTCTAGACAGAGCATGTAAAGTGAATTTGAAGCTCAATCCTCTGAAGTGCAAATTCAGACTACCAGAAGTTATATATGTAGGTCATTTATTTACTAGTACTGGCTTGCGACCAGACCCGTTCAAGCAAGCAGCCATTCTAGAGATGCCAGCACTGAATAATATTCAAGTTCTATGTTTTTTTGGTATGGTCAACTCTTTAGGCAAGTTTATACCAGATGTCAGTGAGTTGACAGCGCTTTTGAGAGAGCTGATGCACAAAAATGTTACATGGTCTTGGTTGGAACATCACCAGAGAGCATTTGAAGACCTTAAGTAGAAAATTGCCACCCCATCTACATTAAGTTACTATGATGTCAATAAATCAGTCACTTTTCCTGTGATGCTTCAAAATTTGGTCTTGGTGCAGTTATTCTTCAGGAAGGCAGACCAGTAACCTATACAGCTAGATCTCTTACCCAAACTGAAATGCAATATGCTCAAACTGAGAAAGAACTTATATCAGTAGTACTTGCATGTTTAAAGTTTCATTATTATATTTATGGTCGAGCTATTCAGATTGAAACTGATCACCAACCTCTAGTCACTATTTTAAAGAAGCCTATGCATTCAGCTCTAGCAAGATTACAAAGAATGATGTTCACATTGCAAAAGTACAACTTCAAAATGGTCTATACAAAAGGCAAACTTCTTTATCTGGCTGATACCTCATCCAGATAATCCAGAAATACAAACAGAACAGCTTAATGCAGAGAATTTTGACTTTGATGTCATGGAAGTGCATAATGTTTCTACCACGAGACTTGATGAGCTGAGAGATCATACAAAGACTGATCCAGGTTTGCAAAAGCTCAGCCACTACATTAATGATGGATGGCCATCAAAGCAATCTAGTCTATCACCTGAAATGCAAATTTATTTTCTTTACAGAGATGAGATGTCGATGGAAAATGGCATTATTTTCAAACATCCTCAAATTGTTGTTCCTGCTTCTTTACTAAGTGAGTATATCCAGGTTTTGCATTGTGGTCACCCAGGTTCTGAATCTACCAAAAGAAGGGCAAGAGGACTAGTATTCTGGCCTTTTTAGCAAAAGGCATTGATGAAGTACTTTCTTCTTGTTCAGTATGCAATAGTACTAAATTGAATTTACAAAAAGAACTACTTCAGCTAAGTCAAGTTCCTAAACTACATTGGTCAACAGTAGCCACTGATATATTCGAGTGGAACAATCAGCATTACTTAGTGTTGGTAGACTTTTATTCGAACTGGTTTGAGATCAATTTACTACCTAACCTAACATCCGTTGCTGTTATCATCAAGTTGAAACATCATTTCTCAGTCCATGGTAGTCCACACAAAATTGTTTCTGACAATGGTACTCAATTTACTAGTCAGCTGTTTCAGAAATTTGCAAGAGAATGGGACTTTATACATGTTACTAGTAGTCCAGAGTATCCACAGTCAAATGGACTAGCTGAACGTGCAGTACAGAGTGCAAAGCAATTACCTGAGAGGTCAAAGCATGATAATACTGATGTCTTTTTGAACTTACTCAATCACAGAAACATACCTTGTGAAGATATACTGGCTCTCCTGCTCAGAGACTTCTATCTAGGCAAACCAGAACAACATTGCCTATCAGTTCCAGTTTGTTGAGGCCTAAAGCTAAAAACAACAGAACAATCAAAGCCCAAATATTCAGAAAGTGTTCTTTCCAGAAGTCCAGCTATGATAAATCGAGCAGATTTCTTCATCCATTGAAAGAAGGAGAGACAGCAAGGATACAAATGGCGAAAGGTTTTGACCAGATTGGTCAAGCAACAGGTGTATGTATTGAGCCAAGATCCTACTTTGTAGAACCTGAGGGTGTGGAGTACAGGAGAAATTGCAGACATCTTCCTGTATCAGAATCAATATTGCAGCATTGTTCCTGTGATACAGACTCTAGATCTCAGAGCAATCCAGACAATTTTCCTGTTGCAGAACATGTCTTAACTTCTACTTCCATTCCTGATGATGCTCCTGATTTCCCCAAAACTGAACATTCAGCAGAGACAATCCCAGTTGCTAGACTTCGTTCTGATTTCTATGTCACATGATTTGGTAATATTTCTAGACCTAGTGTGAAATACACAGCAGCCTGGACATAATTGTCTATATGTATTTAGTTCTGCATGATTGCATCACAAAGAATTATTTTGTATTAATTGTATGTCAACTGATGTCATCAATAATGCATCACCCATTTCTCAAAGAGGGAGGATGTAGAATGGTGTGTGTGTGTTGTACCTATAAGAAGCATTTCATGAAAAGCATGTGTATATAAACAGCAAACACGTGCTAGCTTCAGTGCCATTTTGAGAGTGCAGCCAGAGACTGAGCATGCATGAGTGTGATAGCTAGTTTGTTTATAAGTTTATCTAAGTTAAAGTTATTAAGCCTCAATCCCGATATGTTTGTACATAATAAAGCTGCTTGAACAAAACCCACAAATGTTCGTCTGTTTTATTCTGACCAGACGAGTGACAAACTCCTTCATAGTACTAGATCTGTCCTCAAAGGTAGGGGAATATATATAATCACTGACATGCTGTTACATAACATTCATGAACTGGTGTAGAATCCTGGATGTTAATGCTTGTGACACCCCCAGAATGTCCCCTGTAGGTCTCTGAATGGTTCCTGTAGCTAAACTTCTAAGTGCTACACATTCCTTGGTCTCCACTGGTATAAGTTCTCCTCAGTTTGCCCTTGGTCTCAGGCAAGGACAAAAGAGGTTGCAGAGTTCCTGGAGTTTGTCTCTATCCACTCTGCAAAGCTCTACTATTTCCACTTCATTCAGACCATGAAAAGTTAAATAGGGCCTAAATACCCTCCTCCTCCTTGCCTGAGGTCTTTCAGCAACAGCAGCATAGAGCTAAGCTTGCTGCACACACACATGAAGAAGATCAGCAGCAGTCCATCACATTCTTTCTTTCCTGTATAGTTTCTCTGGCTCTACTGCAAAAGGTTTTGGAGTACAGGGCAGATGGCTACATGGAACATACACAATTCATTTATAACTTGCTGAATATCTCAACCATCTTGGATTGGTTGATAAGCATATAATCCCCAAAATGAATCTCGCAAATACGGCTGGTGTAAATGGCCAAAAAGCACAACATAAATCAGAAAAAAGAGGCCAGCATGAAAAAGAGTGGAAATAACCTGATTTATTGTGGTGGCAACACTGAAATTAGACCGGCTTCAGCATAACTGTCTTCCTCAGTGATAAATTAATCTGTGCAACAAAACACACACACACATATATATATATATATATATATATATATATATATATATATATATATATATATATATATTTTTGTTGACTGTGGTGGTGGTGCTGCGGTAGCATTGTCACCTCACAGTAAGACGTTGTCCTGTTCAATTCTCAGTTAGAGCGTCTTTTATGTGGAGACATGCATGAATGGGCATAGCTTCATTGAAGGTTGTGCGTCAGGGCGGGCAACTCGGCACGTAAAAATCTACTGCCAATCATTAGTGGACCGGAGTTCCGCTGTGGTGATCCCTAACCGGGAAAAGCCGAAAGACACAACAACACATATATATATATATATATATATATATATATATATATATATATATATATATATATATATATATATACACACGCACACCCTAAATGAATTAACAACACATAGTTAACAATTAATCATTGCACAAACAACCATATTACTAATCATAAATGGTCATTAAGACCTGGGGAAAATTACCCACCTAACTTTATGATCCAACTCCTTTCTTTTTTATTTAGTAGGGCATGCCAGCCTAACTTATTTGTCCTATCTCCCTGAATTTTATCTATCACCACAAAATTAAATCTGGCTGAACTGTGTGTAATGGTGTGTCTGTATAAAGCACTAGAAAATCTTTTATTTCGAATATCACTAAAATGTTCATGCATTCGTAAACGAAGTGGGGGGTCTGACCAATACAAAAGGCTGAGTAAGAACAGGTTGCTAAATATATCAACCAGTCCGTACCACAATTAGCAAAAACATTTATATCAAAAACTTTACTGATGTTTCTACTAGAAAATTGTTTTGATTTAAACATAAATTTACAGGAGGAACAGTGACCACAAGGAAAGGAACCCAACAATCTATCCCCAATAAGCGTCAATTGTTGATTGGAAGAATGCACACCCCCATGATGTTTGTAGTGACTGAAATAGGACCCCAAAGTCCACCCCCTCTGATAAGAAAACTGACACCTAGGGATGAGGACCTCACAAAGTTCATTATTCGCTAGTAAAATATTCCATTTACAATTGATGATGTATCTGATAACATTAACATTACGTCCATATGTAGTGACAAATCTAATAGTATTATTATTCTGATTGCTTTTTACTCTATATTCCAATAAATCCGATCTGTCCTGTTTAGAAACCCAATTACCAGCAGATATAATATTACCATATCCGTAGCCCCTCTCCTGAAACCTACAAATTAAATACTGCTGGTAGGCCTCATAGCTGTCCCTGGTAGAACAAATGTGCTTATTATGCATAAATTAAGACTTGGGTATGTTTTTAATTATGTGTCGTGGATGCAGGGTAGTAGCAAACAATAAATCATTATATTGGGGATATTTCCGAAATACATGCGAGCTAAGACACAGATATAGAATGTACCAACAATCAGGGGTCACCTGCCCCCAAAAGGTCACATAGTGTTGACCACCCGTTAGGTATGATGTCAATTTATGCATATTAAGCATAGCACATACACTGACACAGTAGGGACCCAGGGAATGACATGTCTGTCTGACTCGCACATACAGTAAAAGGGATGCAAAACATGACACTACCTGTGCTTAAGCATGTATAGGGAGTGTACCATGTGCATCTGACATAGTCAGCCCTCCAGCACTATCCTCAATACTGGCACAGCCACAAGGTAAGTCACTCTTCCTACCAATTGCCGAATGGAGTAATATGTGTTGTTACTTGTATCTATGCTATGGATGTGAGCAGGCAAGGGAATCGGGTGGCTGAATGGGATGCCAGCAGATAGCAGACACCTATAGAGGCAACATGAGATCTGTAACAAATACTGGTGTCACCACAGTAGCCAGTACTAGACAAGGTGACAAAACTCACTGCAGGAAATGTGCTGGGCCAAATGTGTGTCCATATGACACACACGTGCCAGGCAGGGAGCCTCACATACCCAACAACAGTCTCAGCCAGCAGGCAGGTGTAGACAAACACAAACAAAGGCTGTGCTAAGGCCTCTGATTGATGGATATGGGTAACATCCCCCCTAGGCCTACACAGACATACTACAACAGGTCAGGCAGTGGGATGTTAGTTCTGAAGGGTAAGAAGTCAGAAACTGAAATGTAGGTCAATCAAATCTAAGACCTGTAGTACACTGATATGCTGCTAGTCAGCATGATAGGTTAGAATACAGAATGAAGTAGAGTACCTGACATACCAGTACAGTCATAGCAAATGTGTACAAGTGTCAGGTGTGCCCCCCAATTTTATGTAGAAATGTAGTAACAGTCAGGTGTGCCCCCCAATCCTATGTAGAAATATAGTAACATGTATGTGTAGGTATAATAACAGTGGAGCACAGATTACCTGAGCTGGCCAAGGTAGCAGGATAGATTGTAGCATGTGTGCAATATGCAGGTCTGCGTGTGTTAGGTTGGTGTATGTTGTATATTGTGTGAGAGAGGTCAGTATGTATGTATGCATGGTGAGGTTTGTCCTAGTGGCCATTGCCCAGTACTGCCAATGACAAGGCCAAGTTCTCACAACTGCAGTGCCAAACACAATGCTTCCCAGTATAACACATTCCAGCAGTAAGCCATAGTAAATGTTTGGAAGTAATATGTGTCACCATCTGAAAGATAGACATGGCATGAATGTTGGTCCAGATATACAAGCAGTACACAGGGGAAAGTACCCCAGACAGTGTATAATATGTAACTGTCAAATGGACAAACCCTTGGAATTGTACATACAGGTTTGCAGCACATTATCTGGGCTTGTAGTAGGGAATACCGATGTCATCTGACCAAACACTGGCAGACCACAAAGGTCATAGGAATGATGTATTGAGAAACAGCTGATGTCCCTGCATAAGCCAGCATAAGTGGAATGCCCCACGCATATCTGTCAGTCAGATGCAAGTAGTGTCCATAGCACACATGCACTCAGCTCACCCCACCACCACCCACAGATACCTCTTCGGTCTTATCCCTGTTGTTGGGAATGAGTACAATATGACCCCACCTGTGTATGACAATAGTGAAAGAATGCAGTATGCAGAGCAGGTGTCCCATGCAGGTGTGTCCCTAGGTGTAAGCAGCACCCTGCCAGCATCCACACCACTGGACCAATACTCACAGAAAGTATTGGCATGAACACCTTGCACACCTACCCTGTCACCCCAGGGGAATATAGTGTATCACACTCTGGGACTGTAGGAGTGACAGAATGCAACGGCCTGCTACAGCTGGCATGCATCACTACCAAATGGCCTACAGTCCTCTGCCAAAGGCCTGTATCTCACCTGTACTGAAAATGTATGTTATGTCATGGATTCCCAAATAACAACATAACACAGTCCACAGAACCCAAATGCAAGGCCATGTGGACAAATCTCAGTAACATGTCCACCATGTCCTACTGTATGAACTGTGGACCAACACCAAATTACTGCTGGGATGAGGTGATAACTATAGGGAACATATCAGATAATGTTTGCATAATGTATGGAAGAGGATAGAATAATGAGGGGGGGGGGGTGTGGGAGCATGGGCAACATGGAGTGTGTGAAGTCCAAAACCCAGCCATGTGCACATACTATCCCTGGCTGCAAACACAAGAATGGGTGGCTACAAACCTGCTCATAATCCACAATGTGTATGGGTAATTTCCAGAATTATGACTCCTGCCTCTGGGTAACCTGTGTGAATCTGTACAGCTGTGAGGTATGGCCACAGCAGGATATGGCCATACTGTCACATCGATGGATGTACAACCATGGGATCCTCTGCCACCACTGTACCAAGGTGCTGAACCATTTACACAGACCCAGCAGCAAGTGTCTGCAGCTTCCCCTCCAGAATGACATGAGTGTGCAAGAATATGTAGGCTGCTGACCACAATACTGGACACAGCTACATTCACCCTGTGTTCCCCAGGACATCACTGCAAGCAAATATGTCTACCTGACAGTACTTGATGACATAAAACACCACAGTGCATAACAGTACATATCTCTGAATATCTCTGCTGACACCAGGACCATGTAGCAAAAGCAGCACAGACATAACTATCTACAGTAACCTACTATCCTTTGCCCATTTTGACCCCATATTGTCAACTGATCTACAGATATCCTGCAGAAACTGTTTGCTAGCTGTAGGTGTAGAACAAAAAAGTCTGCACTGGAGTACAATCTACCTGGAACATTCAATACAGAAAGTCATACTGGGCATACTCCCACACTTGAGAAATGAAGGCCATGTCGGACAACAAAATTCTGAAAGGTCATACTGGGCATGCTCACACACTTAAAGAAATGAAGCTCATGTCTGGCAACAACAGTGGCCCATACATATCTGACAGTCACAGATGTTAGTGCATACACTCCTCAGTATGCACCAGTCATGCTTTGCACACACACATTCGATAGGAATACACACATATATCCAAGGACAACACACTATAATAGGCCAAACATACACATACATATATATGTGGAAGAGAGTGACAGTGACAAAGAGCCTTCCATCAAGAGGCCTGTCCCACCTAGCACACATCCAATTGGCTAAAACCACATGATGTGCAAATGACAATCACCATAGATATTTGCCTGTGGAATCCCTCAGCACTATAGTGTCTGTGGTGCTAGCGCTAACTGTGCAACATGACTGTACAAGTCAGTAGTCATCTAGCAGTTGTATACATGTACCTGTGGAATATAAACCTGTGTGTTCCTGAGTGTGGTGTGTCTGCCTCTAGATGAATGGGTTATGGCCCATGCACAGACACTGCATTCCCCATTGCCCTACTATGGCAAGCCTGCTGATGTCTTCACCTTGAAATAGATCTTTGGGGAAGTAGTAGCCTAGTAATATCCATGGCACGTCTTATGACTGCATAGTGCTGTAGTGTGATGTACTAGTTAGGTAAGAGTCCTAATCCCAGGTGTGGCAGCTGTGTGTGTGTGTGTGTGTGTGTGTGTTTGTCTGTGTAGGGATCAATGCTTTTTAGGCCAGTCACACTCACTACAATTTCAAATGCCCTAGTTTGGCATGCTTGCTGATGTCATTCACTTTGAAATACACCTTTGGGGAATGAGTAGCCCAGTAAACTCCGTGGTGTGTCCTGTAACTGCATAATGGTGTAGTGTAATAAACTAGTTAGGTAGGAGTTCTATTCCCAGACATGGCGTGTGTATGTCTGCGTAGGGAGCAATGTTTTTGAGGCCATTCAGTCACTACAACCTCCAGTGGCCATCTTTGGCAAGCCTGCTGATGTCATTCACTTTGAAATACACCTTTGGGGAAGGAGTAGCCCAGTAATCTATTTTGCTGCAGTGTGATAAACTAGTTAGGTAGGAGTTCTGTTCCCAAACATTGCAAGTGTGGATGTTTGTGTGTGTGTTTGTTTGTATGTGTAGGGAGCAATGCTTTTGAGTCCATTCACAGTCACTACAACCTCCAGAGCCCTTCATTGGCAAGTGTGCTGATGTCATTCACATTGAAATACACCTTTGGGGAAAGAGTAACCCAGTAATCTCCGTGGCGTGTGCTATAACTGCATAATGCTGTAGTGTGATGTACTAGTTAGGTAGGAGTTCCAATCTCAGACATGGTAACTGTGAGACTTGATGTGTGTTTGTCATTTGTATCCTATGTGGAGGTGGCCAGAAGTGTGTAACAACTGGACTCATTGTGAAGTGGGTTTTGCAAATTTCTTATATGGTGGGCCTATTATATGTCACAATGTCCACCTTACAAGGATAATAGATGTCAAACAGCAGAGAGGCTGGGGTTGACAATCCATACCTCTACATGTGACATTAAGGCTTGGAGAACAATTTAGGCAACCCTTGTATTACCCAGGGAACACTCTCAACCCATGTCTCATATACACACTCAGCTAAGCAACAACCATTTTGTTGGTAGTTCCCTGCATATTGCCCACAGATAGTAACCATGGTGTTATTGCAGTGGACTACAGAGGGCATGGCATCCTGTCCCATCACTACAATAGGGACATAATTTCATACAGTGCTCTTTCACTATGTTCCCACTGGATGCCTGCAACAACTGTAGTGCCATCAAATGTAACCCACAAAGGACATACCATGCCTTAAACACATGCCCTGTATGGACAGATGCCACTGATACCAGGGAATACCTGTATCATGCTGTCAATATAGGTGCAAGGTCAATCTGGTGTCCATTGCCAGTTTCCACCACATGAGGCCAGGAATGGCACATTTGAGGATAACAATCTGTGTACACAACATGCCCCAGCCACCCCAGGTACATTTCCACATGTCACTGAACATGCATGTGGGATGTGTGCACATCCCTCACACTGTCCATGTCATGGACTATAGAACACATACATGGCAAGCATTGTACAGCACTGGCCACCCACAATAGTAACCCAGATGACTGGATAGTGAATACAATACCCACCTGTGTGGGCTACTCTGGACACTACACCCGTGAGCCACACTGCAGACCATTTTCATGTGACCTGATGCCAAGGTATACCCTTTACCTAGCCTTGTACAGCCTTCTGGCACAGTCAACCACTACACACCTGTGAAGCAATGCACCCATGCATGTCAGTACTGTGTGTGTGTTTGTGTGAGTGTGTGTGCATGTGTGCGTGTGTGCACGTGTGTGCGTGTGTGCACGTGTGTGCGTGTGTGTGTGTGTGTGTGTGTGTGTGTGTGTGTGTGTGTGTGTGTGTGTGTGTGTGGAGTATAATGATTTTGATGCCATTCACACTCACTACACCTCCCATTGGCCTACTGAAGCATGCCTTCTGATGTCAGACACCTTCACATACCCTTTGCCCATATATCATCCTGATAACCCCTGTGGTGCTTGTGATACCTGCATATTACTGTATTGTGGCAAACTAGCTAGGAAGTCTAATCCTGACCCTGCCAACTGTGTTAATATGTGTGAGTCCCTGAGAGAGTGTGGCTGTGTCAACGATGACACCTGTTCATGTGGACAGGCACGTGTACTACACCTACCTTATCCCTCCTATATCATTGTTGCAGATGCTACTCACCATCAGATATGCCTTTGGACAGCTCTCCAACATGTAAGCTCTGTGGCACATGCAATAACTGCATAGACATGTGATAGCAATACATAGCCAGGCAGGGGGTTAAAATCCCATACTGGTAAGTGTGTGACACAAACATGCTTAGGTTTTACTCTCCCACTCTCCCTGTCTTACTTTCTCTCTGTCTCTCTCACTCCCTCTTTGGTGGATGTGGAGAACTACACCTGCTTTGCTTAGGCAGCAGCTTGTGTTTTGTAAGTGATGCTCATGATCAGCTGTTGGCCTCTGCATGAATTGCAGTCCCCCACTAGCTGATTGCATGTGGAACAGCTGTGGTATCATTCCCATAGCCAATTGCATGGAAACACTCTCCTATATCTAGGAACATCATGTGGGTGTTGGGCCTTTTCATTCACTGTGAGCAGGACCTCATGTCGGTGTTTGGCAAACAGCATCACAGATGGGATTTGGATATACTTCTAACAACATACGCTGTGGAGACAGGCCAACAAACAAGAGGGGGGGATGTGCCAGACATGACTACAGAATGTAAGTGTTGCTCTTCTGCATTTGGAGTAATGTTGGTTTAACAGGGTTTGTGTGGATATGGCTGATCTACATGATTTAATACCTGTCATGACAGTGTTATGTGTTTGAAGAAACTCCCACCTGTAGGGTTATCTGCAGACTGGGCAGTGTTTGGAGTCTTATGTTTCTTGTGTTACTCACAGATCACCTATCTTAGAACTGCAGAAGCATAGTCTGAGGATTGCAGTCAGTACATGGTGACAGCCATGAGAGTTACTGACTTCATATCCCTCATAGGACATATGTCATAACAAACCCTGTTACAACAGTAAATATATGAGGTTATCACAGCAACGTGTTAATATTGGTCCTGTGTTTGCGCCTCCAGCCACAAGTCTGTCAATCTTTGTACATACGTCATGCAGTAAAAGGTGCATATGTTCAGTACACCATTATTTATTGACATCATACTTGATAACAAGCCAGTCAGATATCAGACTGCTAGACATGTTATGTATAGTAGGGGTTATTTCTGAGGACATAACCTGGGCATTCTGTGGTTGTGTGTACAGTAGTGGGGTCCGTGTACTTATGGTGATTGTCAACAGTATGTGTATTGCGAATACGTACCTTGGTCTGTGTACAGACTGTGACAGATGCCATTGTTCTTGGTCCTGTTCTATCTGATGTTACATGCTGCTCCAGTGTACGGTACCCTATTGGCTCACATGCTTGTAGGGCCAAACACACATGTGTCCCATACCACAGACAGGCATTGGATCACACTGTGTCATGACTCAGTTTATATAGGGTTAGTGTGTGAGTGGCACATATGTGGATGGTGTTGATCAGACAGTCCATACGGTGTCATATTAAGCTTGCGTACCATATGTGGCTGTGGCTGTGTTCACATTGGTTGTGGGTATGCAATTTCACACAGGTGTTTGTTACTCTGTGCTGTGACATGCCTGTAGAGCCTGCTATATTTGCAGGTACATGTGTATTCCCCCATACAAAATGTAGGCCAGTGTTGAGGCAGTCTGCCTGTAGTTTGCACAGTGCTTTGTTACATGCCTAATTGTAATTACCCAGTGATATGTTTTGTCCAGATATTTGCAAGACGTACTGCTGCTGGGCCACTATACCTGTTGTGTATTTCTGACAAAGCAGTGGGATTCTGTACAGATGTATGTCACTAAGTACTGGGTAGTATGTGGCCATGCGACCTCTGCACCACCAGTTATTATGTGTCAGGACAGACAGGCGTGTGTGAATGCATAAACTGTGTGGACATACGTAGTCCAGTATTTACATGATATACCCATGTACATGGCTGTTAACATCCACATTGTCAGGCTTGGACCACATGTCTTGTACAAAGGGGATTTGTGTATACCTCTGGACTGACCAGAGAGTGCCAGACTGTTCACATATATTGATCATATCGCTGCTGTAGTCCATAGGACCATTACTGTGCTATCAGTGGTACTATACTATGATGTCCTTAGGATGTCTGTCAGTAACCGATGGCATACATATCAATAGCAGATGTGACCTCCCACACACAACATATCTGTTAAGACACCCCCTGTTACAGCAGCAACACAACAGTGTACATATATACCTGCAATACATACATGACATCCCCTTGCACTAAGAGGTTAAGACTATTGGTGCTGAGGAAGGACTCCACTTCATGTTCTGGACATATGGTAAACATATATATGTATATATATATATATATATATATATATATATATATATATATATATATACATACATATATATATATATATATATATATATATATATATATATATATATATATATATATATATATATACATATATCTATATATATATAGACATATACATATCTACATACATATATATATATATATATATATATATATATATATATATATATATATATATATATAATATATATATATATATATATATATACATATACATATACATACACCTATATCTACATATACACAGCTATGCATGTCTACACATATGCAGATTTATAGATGTATAGGCACATATAGTTATGGATATCTACATATGCATCAACATAAATAGATATATCTGTTTAGATATATATGCACATATAGTTATAGATATCTACATATACATCGACATAAATAGGTATATCTGTACATATATGATGTACATATATATATATATATATATATATATATATATATATATATATATACAGAGAGAGCTATACATGGCCATATATATGATGCACTATACAGATGTGTATAAATACATATATATGAATGTATATGTATATATCCGTATCCTTGTCATGTGTAAACATTACTGTTGTGTATACCTTCCCAGATGTAGCACACTGTACGTATCTGATATGTGCATATTTAGATATAACAACATATGTGATGCAACAGTAATATCACTAACATGTACTATACAATTGTAGAAGTCACAGCGATTTTTCAATACTATTCAGTTTGTTTACTGACAGATGTATTGGAAAAACAACAACTGTCTTCACAGTTGTCATGGTGTAGTGATTAAGTGTTGTGACTATAGTGTACAGGGGCCTGGGTTCAAGACCTGCAATGGGCTGTTTATTTTGTTGCTGGCAGAACAAGGGCTGCTGGATACAGAGTGGTTAAGGCAGGTTTGAGCAACTTTAAGCATGTTTGCATGGGTTTGCGTAAAGCTAAGCAGTGCTAATGTACGGTTAAACGTATGGGCACTTACACCATGTAGGCTTCGCTTACCAGTGTGCAAATGTGCTTAGCTGTTATATTGCAGCAATGCTGACACCTGCTAAGCATGGTTCAGCCCTGGTAACCAGTGCTCACATCCCAGTCTGATAACATAGCAGGGTAATGACATCTGTAATAAGTGTATGTAATGCCATGTACATAACATGCGTGTATGTGCTGTCATTACAGTAGCAAGGAGTGTGAGTGTCATGTCTGGGACACTTGAGTATATATGACCTGTACATCACTATTATCCATGTGAATGTGTTACATACAAGGGTTGTATCCCAGGTTATGTGCCGTCACACTGGCATGTAGTGTATCATGCCGTTACTACCATTGACAATGCTTTCTCAAACAAGAGTGCATTGCTAATTGTAGTACTGGCAACAAGCACCCCTGCATGCATAAATGGACTCTGAGTCCTCACTGTCATGTTCCTGGTTTGTGAGCTGTGTCGCAGTATATATCCCCTACCTGATAATGATCTGACATGTGGAAATTAACTGCAGACTACTGCCTGTATAGCACATGTCAGTGAGGGATGCCAACATGTAGTGATGCCATACATATTGGTGTCAGGCGTCTATCTGTCAACACATTCATCCTACTGCATAGCTAGTTGGCAAGCTGATGTCTGTCAGTCCCTGTACAGATGTGCAGATGGCAGGTGTCCAGCTTGGATATGTACAGGCAACCTATGCTTGACTGAAACTGACATGTCTGCCTAGCTGTGTTATATCTGGCACAGATAGGACACAACACCATGTATGCACCACATGCCATGGGTACCTCCACTACACTACCACAGTCACCAGAACATGCCTGGGTACAGGTCTCCAACACAGACATTAACCATGTTTTGTAATACATGTTGCATACATGTCAACTGGTTCACCTCACTGGCCATTTGCAGGAGGCACCCAGAGGATTGGCTGATTCATGTCACTCTCATCCTGAGGGTTACCACAGTGGTGTCTGTAGATAGTTTGTCTGCTGGCACATGGCAGGTGACATGATACAACTGTATACACATCCCCTACACTGTCCATCTCTCCATGGACAATAGCCAGGTACAGACCTATGACCACCTGCAGTGATGCACCCCAGTACTGACAAATGTGTATGTGTGCATTACTGAGGATATCAGTGCCTATATGTTAGTACACCTGTAGTTGGGAATACCATGAGGACCTTCACACCAACCGCAACACCCATTGCCATAGTTAGATGTGGCTGGTGCTGTGCCGGACATTACATGTATGCTGTTATGCTCCTCTCCCTAAAGGCTACCTGAGCCTTGCAGTACCAGCACAACACTGTTGTACAAATGGGTTGATTGGCATGGGATAGCCACTGAGTTCTGGCAAGTGCGTGTGTGTATGTGTGCATGTGTGTATATCTGTAGGGTACAGCATTCTGAGGCCACATACTCCTATTACAATACGCATTGCCACACAGTATTATGGATAGTGATGTTGCTGCCCATAGGAAAGGCATGAAAATGCTTCGCCCTACTATGCCTGTGGCATGTGCATTAGATGCATATCCCTGTAGTACCACAGTTGGGATGGACAATGGGTTGTATCACATCAATGTGTGATGGTGGGTATGTCAGAGTGTCGCCATGGGTTCCAGTGTGTACAATATCCACAGTGGGGTGTGGGTGCTGTGTACACTGTCATTACACCATGGTACCACTGGTACAGTGTCACCACTGTCGCCATCAACCATACAGGTAACTGATAACACAATCCAGTGGAGTTATGCATGTGCTGTGTGCAGCCTACCTATAACACATTGGACACACTGACAAGTTAGTTAGCAGTGATAAGCCCAGGTCTCTCAGATGTGTGTCTGCCTGTTATGTGTCTGTTAATGTGTATATGATGGTATGTCACACAATGTATTGTCCATATACAACCATTACATCCCCCATTACCATACTGTACATGCCTGGGGATGTTCTGCATGTAACATGTAACCTGGAACACACCTCATCATAAATGTTGTGTGGTGTGTACAATGAAAGCCACACACATCAGTAGCACTACATACCTAGGTAGGGGTCTAGTCCCAGTGTTGCCAAGTAAGAGCGTGCATGTATGTGGAGGTATCTACTTCAGGTTGCTGATTATACATGTCCCAGGGGGTCACCTGTCCATGGGCACAGGCACTAACTGTTATACAAACCTGTGACATGCGTTCAACTGTAGCCAGGATATGGCACAGTGATGGTGTCACCACAGTGCCATACCCCTTGTGAGATATGACTGCAGACCATCCTCCCTGCTGACACATGTACACTTACAACACAAATGGATAACATTAGGGAGACAACAATCACTCAGTGTTACTAACAGCTATAATGCATCATGGCTGGACAGCTACACTACCTGCATGTAAGCATTAAACATTACAACTGACAACATGTTACACAGCAGTACATTGGTACACTGTAATACAGTCACCATGTGCTTCAGAACCATATTAGCCTGTCCCTGCTTCGATGTTATGGATGACAGGGATGTGGCATAGGTATCATCATATGCACAGGGTATGTTGTTAGTTTGCCAGAGACTGAGGGAGGGCCATGAGTTTGACAATGTCTGTGTGGGTGAGGGGTGCAATTTGCTGATATGGGTGTGGTGATGTGGTGTGTGTAGGTATGGTGTTGCCCTAAGTGTGTTTGTATAGTGTGTGGGTATGCATGCACACAGTTCTGCCATGTGGCTGCCCTATACAGGTGTTTCTTGGACAGCTGCAGACCATACCTGGCAGGGTGTGCAGTTCACTGCCTCCGACCATGGACATGTGGACTGTGCCTGCCAGGGGTTCCATGGGCATGTCCAGGTACAGGCCTTGATGTGCTACTCTCCCCTGATGATGGCATATGTCTGCTGGAACCAGGTCCCTCCTGGGACTGGCCAGGGCCACATGCACATGGCCTGCTGTGGTGTGGTGTGTTGTGGACAGCACCCTCCCTGCAGTGCTGGGGCTGGTACTGCCACTACGGGAGTGGCTTGGTATCCTTGCACATCCACATCAACCGCCAGATGCTGGTGTTGCTGGCCTATGTCCATGCAGCCATCGCCCCACTCCCACCACATGTTCTAGCATGGACAATCCATGGTCGATGAGGCCCACAGTCTCACCTGTCTATCTATGACCACAGTATAATCACGGAGGGCACCTGCAAGTTCATGGATGTTGTCACTTACAGATGAGAAAGCAGCCCTCTGCAGCCTCAGACCCTGTCTGGTGTACATTTTCATATGTGCCTGCACCTCCATGACAGTCTGAAACATGCGTCTGGTGGTACCAGTTGTGGCACTTCTTTCAGGGGCATGATGACCATCAGCCCTCCCATAAGCACCTTGGTACATCTGCCTATGTGGTGCCCTGCTGGACACAGCAGGCATAGATACCACACTCTCCTGTGCACTCCCACCAACCGCCAACTGTCCCTCTGCTATGGCCACTGGTGATGTGGTATCTATAGGCACTGTGACTGTGTGCAGGGTTGGGGTGGATAACAGGGGGATGTCAAATGATGGCACAGCTTTGGCCTCTGACATCCCCGCCTGTGCCTCAACAGTCCTATCATCATTTTCAGTGTCTGTATGGACACCAACATCAGATTGCATGCAGGAAGGACCCTGACCCACCTCTCCACCTGTGAGGGGAAAACAAGAAACACACTTTAAGACCTGTTTGGCATTGAATAACAGTACACACATATACACACACATATACACAAACACATACACACACACACACACACACACACACACACACACACACACACACACACACACACACACACACACACACACACACACACACACACACACACACACACACACACACACACACTGAAATACCACCATAATACCTACCTGTCCCTGAGTTTACAGCCAGTCCCAAGTTTATTCACGTAAGTTCCCATCCTGCATCACACTTGGTAACATACATTCATTAATACCACTCATTAACGTATCATTCTTCTAAATGCCTAGACAAGTGATCACAGCACATGACCTGTTACTCCATTACCTCCTTGACTTGATTGGAGTAGGTTTTACAAGGCCTCACCGCTGTCATTCAGTGTTCACCCTGGGTATGTCCGGACATCATGAGCATAGTCCCCATATGTTAGGGGCTACTACGTTTACTCAATAATGTCACGCACATGAGTGTCATATGTAACTATTGCTGAGTAGATGCAAGATCTGCTGCTCAATCAACTTATTATGTGGACAACAGTAATATATGGATACACTCCCTGGTGTTGTCTAGTAATTCCCCAGTGCATCTGTAGTGCTGCATGCGTGGGTAGTCATTCACCTTTCTGCTGATTGCAATTTTAACTGTATAACTGGTGTCTAGTTTCCCTCCCAATGCATGTTCCATGCTACAGACCTCATTATACTATCAGCTGTCCTGAGATTACATATCAGACAAGTATTCCTGGTGTCTCATGTGTCAGTCCATGTCCATGTACTGCACGATTCCAAATGGAAGTACTGATGTAGGAACAACTCCACAATCACACATGTGCATACATGGACACCCACACAAACACACACACACACACACATGCACACACACATCCTACATGCATCAACCCCCCTCCACTCCACCAGATTGCACTTACAGACAAAATACCCCCCCACACACACACACACCTACAGGTGAGGTTGCACAAAGATAGTACACACAGACCTCCCATTACCCATCTGTCAACATGCATAACATATGGTACTCAACAGCATGCAGTGCAGCTATAGTCAATCCATGCTAGCAACAGTATACATGTGTGTGATGCATGGGCTGTGTTAGTAGGTGATGCCCCTTCCCCTGGAAAACACTGCACCCATGTACACAGTATTGGTGTGCACCTGTTCTGCACCCTGCCATGTACTGTGCATCATACCTCATAAGTGTACACACCATTGCTGAATGTGTATTATTGTGTCAGTTATTTCTGTTCTAATGCTCACAGCCCTTATGTGTTTGTCTGACACATACCTGGGATGATATGTGGACAGATGTCATTTGTGAATGCCTGATGTCTGATTTACAGATCTTAACATCAGCGGTGCATGTATGACCAATACAATACTATTACACTGATAACCGTCAAACCTTACCATGGCTAATGGGAGTGTACACATCCTTATTGATATGACGCCCTCTTCCTTTATATGCCATGGGACCACATCACTGCATATGTTAGCATTACATAAGCCTGATATGTGACATATGTCCTGTACATGCAAATGCAGTATCTAACAAATGTGTTAGGTGTATTGATGCTGACCGCAATGCATGCACTTTGTGGGTGCATATGCGTGCACACCCTTATCATGACAGTTTGTTGCACCTACTGTTATGTGTACTACAGCAGTCAATATTCCTGGTAGGGGTATAATAGCATGGGCCATTTGCATTTGCCAGTATATGGTCAGTCTGCCTTACACATGTCCCCCAATTCTGCATGATTGCAAGGTCAACTCATGTGCACATCCCTTGGAGTTCACACACTGCCATCACTATTGCTGTGGAGTCAGGGTTATGTCTGCCACAGTTTCTGAACCTGACTGTGTCCAGATACAGCCATTCATAGCATTCTTAGGATCCCTGCTTCAGTGCACTGATGTGTCATGATGACACCTCCTCCCCACCTTCAGCGTTTTTGCAGATGCTTGACAACTATGGCCTACACATGTATGACAGTTTGCAGTGTCTCAAACACTGATCCTCACATGTAACAGCCTAGTCCCAGCTAATGAATGGTAAACATACAGGTGTACACTAGCACTGGCACAGTACAGATGGGGATGGTGGGCCTGAGGTTAGGTGAGGTGTTGGTTGTGCAGCACATGTACCTTACATGATACTGTCTGTAGGTTTCCAATGTGGTCATGGTAAATCAGTACACACTGCAATGCATGACTTTTGGGAACCTCTTCTGTTATGCATACACTACCTGTAGAGAGGCCTGGCTGATGTTTCCTGTGGTACAACTGTCTCATCTGATTACCCTAACCCATAGGCCACACACTTGCAGAGTCCAGGCAATTGGTGACATGGGTACTGCACAGCCAGCACTTGTTAAACATTCCTGAAACCCCCTCAGTGTTGTGGCATGTTAGTAGGCATGTTGCATCATCTACATGTGACATCATCTGTCTTGAATGGCCTTCTGTTTATTTCTTACATCATGCCTGTCCCATACATCCTTGTCATATAAATGACTGTCTGCACTGTTTGCCATGGTATATGCAATGGTGAGGTATGGCTACATGTCCAGCTCATGGGTGTTACCTGTTGGGTATGGGGATCCAAGCCATGTCATTTAAGATGTGTGCAAGCCAGGGCTGCCTCTGTTGCAGGTAAGTGTGCAGATGTGATGGCCAAACGTCTTGGACAGCGGACCAATACGTGGTGTGACATTGGGGATGTGTACTTGCTGAAAGGTGCATTTCCATGACAAATGCATGCAATCAGTACCTCAACAGCTGCTTCCGCCATATTATATCTGGAGTGTGTGCACACATATGCTTCCAATGTTTGTGAAGGTATGCATTCCCCCATATTTGCTGCCCTAACCTATGATTCCGTATTACACACTAATTGCTCATGTTGGGACCACATTTCAGGTCTTAAGGGTTGTGGATCACAGTATTATGATATGCTGTAGTGTAGATCTGTAACAGTTGCCATTGTAATACTGGTATATACAGTGTTGAAGCACTGTATAAGGGTGATGTTTCACACATGTCCCTACTGTAGGCCATTTGTCCCACCATTATGTTCATCCCTGTGGACACATTTTGCAATGACAGGATGTTAGTTATATTGCAGGTGTCTAACATACCCTTCAGATACACCATCATGGTCACCACTGTGATGCAGTGCAGTTAACAGCAACAATATGTGAACATGTACGTCATGCATTATGGGTAGGTGGGTTAGATGTGTGCATGGAATATACCATAGCCATTACATGACCGGTGTACTGGAAGCATGAACATAAACCATACTCACCAGCTACAGGCTGCTGCCTTGGTGGTATACCAGAGGGACCCACATAAGTGTGTGAGAGATGTGATGTCAGTAGCCACAGCTGTGGCATTGGTACAGGGTGGGTGCAGCATTACATTACATTAACAGTACAAGTCCACAATACTATGGCTTATGCACATCTGTTTATTACTACTATGCAGCAAAAGACTATATATATATATATGTCATCTCACATATGCATGATCTACCTGTACAGATGTGGATGGATACACAACAGTGGTCTACTGATGTGCCCTGTGGCCTTACCTGCACACTCCTCTGCCGGTGTGGGTAGCACCCACCTCCACTATGGTCTCTGCCATGTTGTTACGTGTTGGGGTGGGCAGGTGCCATGAGGCTGGTGAGGAGCTCCTCAACACGTGTGAGGGTGAATGGCATGACCCCCCCTGTTGTGAGGTTATCCCCCCAGACTGCAGCTGCATGCCAATGGGCATTGTGAAGCAGGTTGCTGCAATGATGCCGGACCTGCTCATAACTGGTGTTATGCAGGCCGACATCATTGACCCTGTGGACTAGATTGGTCCACAGGGTGGTCCGCTCCTGCTGCTCATGGGCTGTCCTGCCTAAGAGCACCTAGTGGTTTTGTACCAGATGGTTGATGATGACATAATTTTCATCCACTGAATAGACAAGTAATCTGCCATGTGACATCTTGCCTGAAAGACGTAATGATGGAAACAGGTCTGAGTAACTCATACGGCAAGGTTATCATAGTTCTTAATACACATCTCTGTCTCCCCCCCCACCATATCTGCGACAACACCCAACTCAATAGGTATGGCTATAGCTTACCTACCATTGGGACATATATTGTATTGTACCACGCTTTGTGCTATGTGTTTGTAGCCATGTTCCCTGTGGGGACACTATCATGCTGGCTTGTTACAGACAATGTCACCTGCATGTCATTGTAAGGGCCACTATGGTTCCATATATGCATGTGGTCTGTTTGCTATGTGATTGCTGCACATCTGTCGTTATGTGTTATTGGGGATATCTATGCATGCTGTTGGACATGATCTGGGATTGTGTGGACTATTACTACCCATATATGTTCTATGACAGTGACACAATAGCATGTTTAGGGAACAGTTGTCAGCAGAACCACCTATCCCGCCTCATCTGGCCATGTTACCAGGCCACATCACATGTGGGATCCACCCTGGGGCCTTCTCATCTACTGGTCCTGCACTACCTTCAAGTGGAACCACCTCAGGGAATGGTGTTCCCCCCATGGGGGCACACACAGACATGATCCTGTCACCCGAGGTCTGGTCCAAGGTCTGTTCCACAGGGAGCTCCACAGAGACTTGGGGGATGTGCTACAGTTCCCACACACATAGCATGCAGCACTTGTAATGCAAATATATGGGACATGTATTTATATACATATGTGTGTGTGTGTGTGTGTTCACATATATGTAGACATACACACACACACACACATATATATATATATATATATATATATATATATATATATATATATATATATTTATATATGTGTAGATATATATTATGTGGTATATATGTGTTTGTATATATATATATATATATATATATATATATATATATATAGGTGTCTGTATATCTGTAGACATACACGTATATATATATATTTATATATATATATATATATATATATATATATATATATATATATATATATATATATACACACACACACACACACACACGTATATATATATATATATATATATATATATATATATATATATATATATATATATATATATATACATATATATATATATATATATATATATATATATATATATATATATATATATATATATATATATATATATATATATATATATATATATATATATATATATGCGTCGAGCTGGCACCTAAAATCTACTGCCTATATATATATATATATATATATATATATATATATATATATATATATATATATATATTTATATGGGGTACATTCAGACATCAGGTCCACAATCTCTAACTCTCCTTCCTGCACAGCTGCACTGTTCTGCCTTGCTACAACACAGACAGGTGCCACATATGGACACAGCTTAACATTTGGTGGGTATACATAGGGACAAATTGCAGGTAAGCCTATTACACACCTATGGTAATTCAGCATGCTACATTACATGTTAACTTGCTTGTCCTGCAAGTGGTGGGCTCTGCAACCCATGTGTCCATCATTATGTCATTACTTCCACCACCAGCTATTGGCCACAGTAATACACATGTTTTCCATTACACAACACACACTACGATGGCTTACATCTTGTCAGTCAGTGCTGCTCTGCACAGTTGACAGTTATAGCCCACTACCCACAGGGACAGACTCTATTGTCCATAGCAGTTGTTCAGCTGAGCATAATTGTAACAATGACACCTGATGGAACATAT
>NC_056725.1:833780392-833825392 GCF_019279795.1 Protopterus annectens
GGGGGCAGAGAAATTTGCACTGAACCTGTCTGCCAGAATATTGGCAATGTCTGTGGGTTCAGTGTATTTTGTGTCATTTTGGACTAACTCTGAGCATATCTGGGAGTTTCCACCCAGGTTTCTAACATAGCTAAAGAAGGTCTTGTGATTGTCTTTTGTGTCTTTTGCAATTTTTCTCTCAAAGTTGGCCTTGAATGATTTTATGAGTGATCGTAGTTTTTTGCTAGTACTGATCAGAGATGCCTTCCATTTTAGGGATTTTGCTCTGTCATGTAGTAGCTTCCTCCTCCTGTTGTAAAGTTTGTTAATGGCTGGGGTCCACCAGACAGGGTGCCTGCCTTTGGGGGAATGGATCTTGGTTTTATTAGGGATTGCATGATCCATGCATTCTTGAAGGTGCCCGTAGAAGGCATTTATAAAGTATTCAGCGGTGTGGGTTGTGGTTTCCATTGGCCCAGGGGCCTTGAAGGATACCACTTCAGTCTTAAGAAGTGTAAAGTCGGCTTTTGAGAAGTTCTTCACTGTGGTCTTTTGTGCAGGGGGTGGGGGCGGGATGTGGATTTCCAGTGAGATTAATTTATGGTCTGATCTCCCCAATGAGGGGTATACTTCTGGTGTGGAGCATTTTGTCCCCATGTTTGTGATGATCAGGTCTAGTATATTATCTCCTCTTGTGGGAGTGGTGACTAGTTGTTCCATCGCATTTGAGTTTATGAATTCTAGGAACCTTTGGGCTAGGGTGTTGTGGCTTGAGTAATGTTCCCAGTCTATGTTTGGGTAGTTGAAGTCTCCCAATATGATGGTATTTGGAGAGACATTCATACTCTCCAGTGTCTTCAGGAAGGCTGAGTGGGGTTCCTGAGTTTGAGAGGGTGGTCTGTAGCATGCTACAAACTGTAGGGCAGTTTTGCCTATGGTTAGTTGCACCTGGATGGTCTCCGTTGCTTCGTGCATTGCCACTAACCTGGAGGTGTGGGTATCTTTGATGAATATGGATACTTCCCCTCCTTTTGTGGTTCGGTCCAAGTTTTGGGGCCGGAAAGCATGATATGAGGTAAAACCTGGTAGTGTTAGGGTGCTCTCTGGAGCCTTCAACCAGGTTTCAGTCACTGCACAGACATCAATGTTCTCCATACTGAGGAGGGCTTTGAGAGCGTGCATCTTGAGGTTTAGACTTCTGGCATTGAGCAGCATTACCCTTAGTTTTTTTTTCACTTGTGTTTTCTAGGGAGGTGGGTTTGTCTTTTGAGCCTTGCCTAAAAAAGGCACTATGGGGGTGGCAAGAGCCTTGGCCAATATCCGGAAGCCCAGGGGTGACATGTGCAAGCCATCCCTTGTGAAGCAGCGTGGCTTGTCAAGCATGTCATCCCAAGCAGACAGACATTGGATCCCCTTAGAATGACACCAGTAATTAAGCCAATTGTTAAAGCTGATCATTTTGTCTTCGTACTGTGGCATTATTCTTGGTGAGGGTAAGATGCTGCTCAGGGTCAGGGTCATACCGGCCTGGGCTACATAATCAGAGAGCTCCTCTATGTCTCTTTTCATGTAGTCCAGGAGCGTCTCAGGTCATTCACACCGACATGGACAATGACTGAGTCATATTTGTACTTGCTTTGGAGTGACCTGAGTGCTTGTGTTATGTGGCAGATTCTAGCGCCCGACAGGCAGCTTACTGTAACCTTTTCATTGTTCAGTCTGGTGAGCGGGACGTCAGTGTGTCTGACTATGGAGTCACCTATTACAAGTGTATCTGGCATGTTGTTTGGCCTTAAGGGCTGTGACTGTTTAGCACACTGACTTTGTGAACTATGTGTTGCATGTGCTATGTCTTGAGGTAGTGGTCGCTTGGGTGTCTGCATTGGAGGCATCTGTTGTTTTGGTAGATTTTTAATCAGAGCCTCCGAGTATGTTTTTGTGTGTTTATGTGTTTGGTTTGCAGTTGTGATAGGTCTATGTGAGACTGGGTTTGTGGTGTGCATGGTTACCTTCTCCTCCTGACTGGTTTTGCCAGTACTGAGTTGAGAGATCTCAGCCTCCAGTTTGGCTATATAGTTGCATCTCTCACATATATTTGTATTTGTTGGGAGGAGGAGAGGGTTGTCTGTGTACATGAGGCAATTGTAACATTGCCTCAAGATTCCCAGATTCACCAGCTGAACTGGAGGGGACGCCAGCAATTGACCCTTTGACATGTTAGAATAGTGTAAGGGATTGCTGTGTAACTGAGTCAGAAAGGACCTATAGGGAAATGGGTACTCAAGGGGATTGTAGGTGGATGTAGTGCTTTCTTTTTGTTGCTTTACCTGTGTAAAAATGCTTTAGGAGCAAGTGCTGGGCTTTTCAGATAGAGAATAGACTGTTTAGATTGCAAGTAGAGCAGTTTTAAGGGAAAAATTGAAGAGCAGACTTTGCGGAGCCAGAAATAGTTTAAACTTGATTAACCGGCGCTATGAGCAACTTCGTGCAAATTCGCACAAAAGCAGGCTTTATAGCAGGGGGGTTGAAAAGAGCTAGGAAATGGCCCAAAACGGCCAATAAACTACAAGTTGCTGGGCTGGAACCACTCCTTTAGGGACAAATAGGCTGCTCAGTGCTCCCCACTCCCACTGGTGAACAAAGAAGCTTCCTCCTATCCAAATAAGGATATGGACAACACAGGAACTATGACACAGCCCAGGGATCAGCAAAATCTGAAGACTGGACTATTCTAGTTCAGTAAAGGTGGGAAAACAAGGATTTGTTTTGTTTTTTTTTTGTTTTTATGTTTCAAACAGACAAAAAGATACAGTAACAAACAGTAAATGCTTTAAATCGGCTAACGCACTTGAGTATGTTAGCCTAACAGTTAAATTAAGCAAAAAACAAACTTTTTAAAGTGCAAACAGTTCAGAAGCAAACACAAATACAGTAGATCAACTTGCAGAGCTAGTTTAGTAATATGAAAATGCTTTTAGGCGAAATACAGTCGAAATACTGCAGTCAAAAAAGAAATCCAGAAAAATACTTATAAATCAAAGGAAAGTCACCCTTTGCTGCTTGTAGAAGTCTGCAGGACACCACGAGGAGCTGTGCTGAGTTGTATACAAGCACAAAAACGCGCTAAAGTGGGCTTTATAGCAGGGGGTTGAAAAGAGCTAGGAAATGGCCCAAAACGGCCAATAAACTACAAGTTGCTGGGCTGGAACCACTCCTTTAGGGACAAATAGGCTGCTCAGTGCTCCCCACTCCCACTGGTGAACAAAGAAGCTTCCTCCTATCCAAATAAGGATATGGACAACACAGGAACTGTGACACAGCCCAGGGATCAGCAAAATCTGAAGACTGGACTATTCTAGTTCAGTAAAGGTGGGAAAACAAGGATTTTTTTTTTTGTTTTTATGTTTCAAACAGACAAAAAGATACAGTAACAAACAGTAAATGCTTTAAATCGGCTAGCGCACTTGCGTGTGTTAGCCTAACAGTTAAATTAAGCAAAAAACAAACTTTTTAAAGTGCAAACAGTTCAGAAGCAAACACAAATACAGTAGATCAACTTGCAGAGCTAGTTTAGTAATATGAAAATGCTTTTAGGCGAAATACAGTCGAAATACAGCAGTCAAAAAAGAGCCAGAAAAATACTTATAAATCAAAGGAAAGTCACTCTTTCACTCTCTGCTGCTTGTAGAACTCTGCAGGACACCATGAGGAGCTGTGCTGAGTTGTATACAAGCACAAAAGCGCGCTAAAGTGGGCTTTACAGCAGGGAGTTGAAAAGAGCTAGGAAATGGCCCAAAATGGCCAATAAACTACAAGTTGCTGGGCTGGAACCACTCCTTTAGTTGATAGTAAAGTGGTGAAAAAGGGGCACAAATAGGGAATGACAGTAGGAAAAATAGCTAGGGATGTGCAGGACGGGTGTAGGGAAGGTCCATAGCTGCCCATTTCTTCTACAGCAAAAGCTGTGCATATACACTGAATTTGGAGATAGATTTGGACACTCAAACCCTTGAGAGAGGGGTGAGGACAACAGTAATATGTTGTGAAGCCAATTAGACCAGATTACATGTGTCCAGTGGACATGTGTGCAAAATGGACAGCTATGTATGGGGAGAGATTTTAGTTTGGGAACAGATTGTCCTTTTTTTTTCAGGTGAGAGTGTGGTGTTGGGGAGGGATAGTAGGTATATTTGGGAAGGTAGTTTGGGTAGGATAACAGACAAGACAGACAAGACAGCATACAGGGGCTGTATATGACACAATTTGGGGGGTAAACACCTTGATAGGGAGGGGTGTTTTGAAATCGGAAGCACATAAGCCCCCTAGTGGAAACAGTGGGACTGAGGTCCCCAGCCATGGGCAGTCACCACTGCACCTTCACAGCCCCAAAGGTGGCTGTGCTGGGGGCTGAGTAGGAGGGCCAGGCTGACCCTTTAGTTGTGACATGCGGCCCTCAAGCTGGTGTAGCAGATCTCCAAACTCCCTGTGGAGCTCATTATGTACCACACCCCGGACTTGGTGATGGGTGACAGTGTCCTGTCTGAGCCCGCTCCCAGATGGGGGCAAGCCCCATCCTCTGAGGTGGTTCCACCCAAAGGTGGTGCATGGCCAGTGGACGAGTAGGTCCTGGGGTGGGCCCCAGACATGCTGGTGTCTGGTGCCATGGCCAGCTGATGTGGGACAGGTGGGTCTGCTGGGACCCACCTTCCCAAACGTGCTATGGTGTTTCAATTTTACAACATATGTGGGTTAGTAATAGTCAACACATTCCAGGATTAGGTATAACAGCATGCATATAATTTCCCATTAACCCAAAACACCAGATATGGAACAGTTGCATAGCAAACAGAACACATGCATATATGGAACCACACAGGCCATTACAACAGCATGCAGGTACATTGATGGCAGCATGCGATCAATGTGGGAGTATTTCAACATGGCACAGGCATAGAAACAAATTGAAAGATTTATCAAACAATAGGACATATGTCCCAACAGTAGATTTAATGCAGCACATACCGATTGAGTTGTGTATTTAGTTTATTGTTGCAGATATGGTGGGGGGGGGAGAAAGATGTCACTTGAGAACTAGTATATTCCTGTAGTTTTCATTACTTTCCTAGTCAATGCTGTGATCTGTACCTTACAAGCATTAGTACACTACCCTATGGCCTTAGTTTGGACAGTGGTATGGATGTAGACAACTATATACATTAACTGAGTTTTACCTGCAGTATACACCTCTTACCTGCTATACCTGTGGAGGTATTGTTTGTTTACACTACCTAACTATTTCTACACATATTCCCAGATTCCAGGTTGATGTTATGCACATACCTGTCCATCTCTTATTGCACACACTCTGGGCATGTCTTGACCATATGCAGGTGAACCGGGACATATTTTGACTATTGCCTTCTTAAACCTTTAGTGAATTGTACAATGATGGGTTTGTTTTCATTGACATTTTTCAAATATGTACAGGCCTGACAGTCAGTTATATGACATGAAATGCTGCCTACATGTCGGAGATTAGCACACTGATATGCCAGCGGGACAGGGTAACAGCTGGCAGACATGGGCCAATTAACTGGACATTCTGGGAAATTCTGTACACTTGTGGGGTATGATTATGCATACAGCTTACTACCACTCCCAGGATTCGTGCCATGGCTGTGCGTGCTAAAAATACAACAGTTCACATCTCAGTTGAGTGTGCTATTTGGATTATGTTGTCTGTCTTTTCACTGTTTTCTGTCTAAGTCTCTCTCATTTATACTATATGACCTCTTGCGATTGTAACAGTCATATACAGACATTCCCACACATTTTATTTATATAGTACAGTGTGGGTAACAGTGCTTAATACAAAAGTACTATTAAGAGATTGCAACTCTACATTACCATATGATACCAGAGTAAACTCATGCAGTCCAGCAGTTAGACCTTTATTGTCAGGCTATTATGCTTTTATTTACATACAACCTTTATGAGACTCTTCCTGCCATAGTCTCTGATGTATGCAGTACATGCCTTAAACAATACAGGTTTCATACAGACAATTAAATTATTACTACTTTTAGATTTATTTCCTATGACAGTACATGCAAGAGTATTACTAACCTGCCTTGCGTTGCAACTGCTGCAATCTATAGGCATGGGCTTCCTGGTTTGCAGCCCGCTCATCTGCCACCGTAAAAGATATAAGAGGAATATTTAGCCATACCTATCCATAATATACATGAGCTGGCAATTATTAAATGGGTAGTGGACTGATACTTACACATGGCTGGGACATCCCCTGTCCTCCTAGCCTCTTGGATCCACTGATCCAAGAGATTCCCCTTTCTCTGCTTCAGGTCAGCATAGTGATGCTGCCCTGCTCACCAGTTCGGGGTATGCCAGTGGCACTGGTGAGGTCACATCCGAGATAGTCCCAGGCTTCTGCTTTGTACTGGGGATCCTGGTACTGGCCCTGCAGCAGTCTCTGTTCATGGTCTTTCACAAGGAGTCCTGCCATGACTCTGGATTCCTGGATGTCCCAGCGCTGTGCCAGAAAGCGCACACGCTCTCCCATACCAGTCATAGTGCCTACAGGAGGAAGCTGCAACCAGTTATGAGATGTATTTCCACCTGGTGGGTTTAAATAGGGTGATTTCCTGCACTTTGCCATGATTGGACGGTTTTGAAAATGCTAAGATATGGGCAAACCTGCTTAGCTAAGGTTGGCATTGCTTAAAGGGGTATATCAATGGGCAAACTGAGTTAGCTGGCCAACACATTGCTTATGCCTAGTAAGCAGGGCTGTGCAATGCTTAGCATTGCTTAATTTTTAATTTGCAAACTATTTCCTTTTTGGCATTGATTTATTATTCATTACATGTTATATATGTGTTTGGTATACATGATTCATGTGTACATACACTGTATGTGTTCCTTGTGTTTATTAGGGGATTTCAACACTTTATTACAATGACACCTCACATCTGGGCTTAATGCAGTACTCTAGTTCACATATTTATGTTATGTAGTAGGTTATACAACATAAAACTGTATATAGATTCCTTTCACATGTTAACTTTGATTTTCCTATAGTGAGGATCTGTTTGGTGATACCTCATTCTTATGTACTGCTGTAATGGCTTAGTGGTTAACTCCTGTGACTATAGTATACAGGGTCCTGGGTTCAAGACCTGCAAAGGCTGTGTATTTTGTTTCTGGCCAGAACAGCAGCTGTTGCATACAGAGTGCTTAAGGCACTTTTAAGCAATTGTAAGTGGGTTTACATGGATTTGCGTGATGGCAAGCAATGCTAACCTCCAGTTAAATATGCTTACAGAGAGTTAGCTTCAATATTGCTTAACCTGTGTGCGCATTGCTTACCCCTGTGCAAACAGGCTTAAACTCACTTACTACTGCTTAAATATGCTTACTCTTTCTTAATAGTGCTTACTCACGTTTACCCCTGCACTAATTTAGACAGTAATGTAAAATGGCTCTTGGGAAGGTGGTGGATTTTGAAATTCTATGGATTTATCATTCATTACACATTGTACCTTTAATTTGTATCCCTGATTCATGTGTACATATACTGTATGGGGCACTTGTGATTATCTGTGGATTTTACAACATTATGAGAATGACACTTCACTTCTGCATTTAATGCAGTGCTCCAGTTCACAAATATATGTTATTTTGTAGGCTATGCAACATAAAATATTGTTCATAAAGTGATATGACATGAAAAATGGAATGTACTGATGTGAGACTCGAACTGGGAATGACTGCTCATAAAGTGAATGATCTGCCCACTACACTATTGCAGTACTGCTTTATTTGCATATATCTTGATTTTTATCCTCTTGTGCAATTTAAGCTGCAATAAATGTAGCTAAGCAATGGGCAAACCTGTGCACCTATGGTTAAATTTTGTATGTTTCATAAAAAATAGCTTGTTTATATTTTATATTTTAACTATTGCTCTTATAAACTTGGGGGGATGTTGCTGGGGTATGTGGACACCTATGAGTGGTTTCACTCATGCTTATTGGTAATCTGCTGTTCTTGCTTGCAGGGGTGTGTATATTCTGAGAACTCTGCTCTCAGACACACCCCCCTGCACTCGTACAAACTCCATGTCCATTTAGGAGCTCAGGCAGTGTGCCAACGACCGCCTCCATGCAGGACTAAGCTAGTCCTGCATGGAAGTATAGTGAAACCAGGGGTATATTTCATTTTTTTTGTATAACTATCATCAATCCAATATTACATAAATTGCTCAATTTCTACCTTCCCTTAAATCTCACTCTTCCAAAACATTATTCTGCTTGTATTGTTGACACAATTTACATTTGTTTTGTAATGTGCTCCTTCCCTTTTCTAAAGATCCAACTTCCAATTCTTTTATCTTTGTTACAATATCCAATGCTTCAAATACAGGTGGTTTCGATTTTGATTTCCTTTTCTAGTAATTGCTTTTTTGGCAGCCAGTAAAATTAAACTTAGCAAGGCCTTACTGTGTCTAGGCAATTCAGATCCTATATCCCAGGTCAAAAAATTAATTTCCTTTGTTACACCCATTTGGTCACATAATAGTTCTGACTGAGTATTCTGTAAGGACTTTTTGAAATGTGCCAACTCATTATACTCCCAAAATGTATGTTCCCAGGTACCTCCTTCTTCCCCATCACACTTCCTAAATTTGCCATCTACTCGAGGAAAATTCTTTGGAGTCTGCTTGGGGTATTAAATTACCTATGTAAACACTTCAAGCAAAAATCCTAAATCTTCTAGACTTTGTAGCATATCTGGGAGCCACACATAAGTCTTTCCACTGTTTCCTTTTGAATTGCTTATCCAATTTCTTTTCTCAATCTTTTCTAACCTCCTCTTATTGATTCCTATAAATATTGTGCAATATGTATATGCCCTATTAATTATCCCTTTTTAACACCAGCTTCTGTTCTAGACTAAAAAAAAATGTGACAGAGCATGTCTTACACTTAGGGTTCCCTTTGCATGTACTCTGATATCAATCCCTGGTAGGGAAGGCAGTGTCTAGCCTGCAGCCCAAATGTCTTCTTGGCTTCTTCCCATTCTATTACCTTTTCCTCTCTAATTATTTGCTCACAATACCCTGGTTCCTTTGACAATTTTCTCCAATAAATTTCAGCCCCATCTTGACTATTCCTTGTACCCCTAATTGCAGCCATCCCTGTCTGCAAAATCTCCTTTCTCCATTCCCATGTTGGTTTAGTTCTTAGAATACTTTTGCTACTTTATGTATATAGTATACTATATAGTTGTTGTTAGTCCTTAAGGATCTGCATCCAAAATACCACTGTCTTCTTAATTCTTGAATTTCCCCCATTTCATACAACTTTGTTCTTTTGGAAGGATTCACTTATCCCACTTGACCATTGGGCTTTTCCCCTCATAGATAAATTCTTTCAATTTTTCATTGATTATTGTCCACAACCTTTCCTCTGGTTGAAAAAAATATGCCTGACCTGCATATAAAGCTATGGGATAGAAAAATTTTTACTGCTTGTATCCATATCCAGAAACAAGAGCTTCCAGTTTCCTAGCTTTTGTATTACCTTTTGTTTAGTGTCTTTCCACTTATTCTTTCCTTCCGTAACAGAATTCTTTTCAATCCATACTCCTAAATACTTCATTTTATTGTGTTCCCATAAATATGGGTATTGCTGGACCAATTCATGTATGGGTAAATAGTTTACATCTATAGCCTTTGTTTTGCCTTCATTAATCTTTTATCCTACTTTGGTCCATCTCTATCAAGTTTGGCAACACCTTTGGTATTTGTTTAGCTACTATAAACATAAACACTTTGTTATCATGGTTTAAAATTAAAATGAGCCTCTATGAAGCTGGTTCTGATGGGTCTTTACCATCTTTAGGTATTACCACCACAGCTTTTTTCCAGGATGTTGGTGCTTCCCCTCCTTTTAAAATACCATTAAACAAAACCTTCCAGATCTTTATCACTTCTTCCCATCTAGCTTTCAAACTTCCACAGAAATATCATCTAATACTGGGAATCCTCCTGCAGCGTGATCATATGTCACTATTTTTATCTCATCTCCTACCATCTTAACTGTTAACTGTTGAGCGTTATCTACCTCTGACTTTGGTACACTTAGGTTTTCATATATATTTCCATTTGTGCTCTTTCTTAATTTCCGCATTTCTCTGCATTATACAAATTTTCATAAAATTTCTGAAATATCTTTAATATCTGCAAAGGATATCTGGTATCTTTCTTGTTATAGGCTCCCTAAATTTGGCAACAACCTTTTCCACTTTCTACAGCCTAAATCATTGTACTAAAAGTACATGTGCTCTGGGGTTATTATATAAAAAAAGCAGCTGCCTAACACAATCCTTCTAAACATATTAATGTTATCCAGACACTACCCTGTAGTTGCGCCTTTTCTTGTTTGGAGAGATTCCCCTGATTCTGCAATACTTTAACTTTTATCTGTCCTTCTAAATAATTCCAGCTACTTCTTAACCATAGCTTTTTTAATTTATTTCTACCTTATTTTCAAACTTCACTTTCATTTTTATCCCACTAGCTAGCTATAATTTCTAAAGAAATTTCTGTCTTCCCTGATAAATTTCAAATAATTTCCACTATCCTTTCCTTAAATTCCTCTATTTCTAACAGGTAGGTGGATGTGTGTTGAAGCTTTCAATTAAATGCACATGTTCCTGTGAAATATAATTTCTGTCTAGTCTATACCAATTATTGTACCTTGGGAAAGAATATGTAAATGTAAATTTTCTCCAAGTTTAAACTACTGAATTCAATTATTCCATACCAAATATTTTCATAAATTACTTATGAAAACTACCCTTTTTTGATACATTTTCCCTTCCAAGTCCCCAGATCTAATTCCAGTACCCATTTTAAGTATTAATCCTTGCTAAAAGTTGATTATCTCTCCCCAAATCTTCTTAAACTTCATAATAACAGTTTTATGTGGAATATAAACACATGCCAGCATAATCCTCCTCCTTTTCCAGCAGCCCTTTACTACCATACATCTACCGTTATTATCTTTTTTCCTCTTTTATCACTTTTGGAGCTCTAGCAATTAGCATAAGTACTCTCCTTTTCCATTGCCCCTGATACTCTTCTGAATATCCATCCTGAAATCCTTTCTTATCAAATCCAAATACTTAAGTCTTTCCAAATGTGTCTCCTGTAGCATTGCAATTTGCACTCTGCATTTCTTATATAATTCAATACTCTTTCCTTTTTTGTCTATAACTGCGAGGCCATTCATATACCAAACTTCTATGGATAGAGTATATAGAAGTTATTATTCTAACCTATTATATATGACAGCTTTTCTTAAATGTCTATTTCCAGCTCTTGTATTATATGCACCAACTAATTTTGGCAGGTTGATCTTTCATACTGTTGTTTCTTGGCATCTCCATTTGAATGTATGTCACATTTTACAAAATGTTTTATTTTAATAAAAACCCTCAAAAACACCCCAGAACACCCCCGTAACATATTAACTTAAAACAAGCACAACAACTTTGTGTCTTCAAATAATAAAGTGTAACCCTTCTGATAGGAATAATTGTATATTTTTTAATAATTATATAAATAAATATAATTGCAATTGTCCTAAATTGACATTTGCAACCACATGCATTACCTAACCTAAGCTAAAGATTATCCATGCTAAGACATATATTATATACAGCCTGTGCTCCTACTTACACTAATTGCTGTCTGTTCTTGTCTTATCTTTATTCCCCTCCCAGGTGTGAAAAAGAGCTTGCATGCTTTCAGAAAATATTAGCTTTTAGCCTTAAAAAGTGCTCTGGCTTTTATTTCCTGTCCCTGTAATCAGCTTGTCTCCATGGAAACATAAGAACCAAATGTACAGCTGCCCTCAGTTGCAGATGACTCAAATCACACTGAACATTTATTTGCTAAGGAAAACATTTTCATCACATTCAGTGTTCTCTTATTTACATGCTAATACAAACAAAAACATGTTACTACATTAAGTCAAGGGCTTTAATCCAGACACTCACCTATGCAAAGCTAAGAGAAAGCATATCAACTCTACATATATTATAATCTGTGCACTTTTATACCTCATCCCCTACCTCAGCAACCCAAAATTACAGCATATTAACTTAAACATACTTTTATCTAACGTTTCTTCTTTTTTACATTGTAATGCTTACATTTCTTACAACTAAAACAAATGAAAAGATTATGTGTTGCTTACCTTAGTATCTTTAATACATACAACTGAAAATTATTTTACTATATAGCATGCAATTTACATCAAGAAGTGTTTTATACAAACACTGTTAAGAACGAAAATTTTTTACTTACAGTTACTTTTTTCCGTTTCCCTTAGTGTTGTTGCAAACATTGATGACATGAAGTGGGCTATACGCTTTTCAATTCCCTACAAGTATATGATTAACACTTTATAATCTTACATTTATTCCCTAATTTTAGTGCCACTGGTCTTCTTCCTATTCATCCCTATGACCCAACCACAGGGTCTAGCTCAAGCGCAAGGTACTCCCAATTCTTCTAGTCAACTACTATACTTTTTTCTGTCTCTCAAACATTGCCTTTGGCACACTGGAGAATGTTTCACTGGCAAAGTCTTTCCATGAAATGTATTACAATAAGAATGAGAAGCAGAGCCCCCTTCTATTTGATGGCTGAGTTTTTGTTGGACAAACTTTTGTATTTCTTCCATAGCCTGCTACTCCAGGAAAAAAAATATACTAAAGACAGATACAGCAGGTTAAATCTCACACCTGCCTCTCAACATTCCCTGATTGCTGGGATAAATTTGCTTGTCTTCTGCGTGGTATACAGTGAATAATCATTTTCTTCAAGCACTCTGCTCTCTCCAGTTTTTAGTAATTTGCCCTTTGCCACAGTTTTATCAACTCTTTCTGTTGGTATGATTTCATCTTTACTAATACAGATCTTGACTGCTTTCTCATGGCCAGGTTTGTAGCATAGGCAGGATGTGCCCTTCCAATTAATAAATCCTGCTGTTGAATACCAGTCCAGTCACTCAGTTGTGCCTCAGAAAATTAGTACAGTCTGTTCCTTCCAGTTCCTTTGGTACAGCAAAAAAATCTCAGGTTTTCCCAGCATGCTCTGCTCTCAAATTCTACCATTTTTTTGAAACAGCTCTTCTTGAGCAGTCACATATTCAGTTAGCCTTTTCTTCATTTTGAACTCTGATTTTTGTAGTTTTATCAGTTCATCTGAATAGCTGTTTAAAGCTTCTCCCATTCCATTTTTTAATACCTTATATAAGTTTAATGGGGATATATATGTTAACATAAAGATTACCTCTTTTAACAGGATTCAGTCTACATCACCATATAAATGTAACAATCACGTTCATTATGTCTTTTTCACATACTTATGGATTCATGAATATATTTGCCAAATGTGCTATTTTACTTAATATTACAGAACTGATTAAATATGCTTTCTTTTTTTAATTTCTCCAAGTCTTTTGTGTTTCTAATACCATGACGGGAATGGACCCCATTCCTAAGTCAAAGTACAATTAAAGTTCATGAAATTAGTATTGTCTCAATGGTTGATGTCAGCCAGAAGTGCTCTTCACAGCACCCGAAATGTGCCCAGTAATGACTCCTTCTGCAATTCGTATGGAGTTGCATGTATTGGTAAGATACCTAAATATGACTGTAGATTACTTTTTTACAAGAGCTGTTGCCCCTACAACTATTGAAACTCTCAGGGTATCTTCCACATTGCCCTCATTTCTGCCTGCAAATCCTGACATTTTATAACTTTGTGTCTCTCTGTACGCAAGACAATGTAGTCACTGGGTATAGAGATTTCAATGATTAATGTACGTTTGTCTTTTTTTCATGGACCACTATATCTGGTTTTCTCACATCTATCCTTTGAACTGTTGGTAATGGGTGATCCCATGTGATGTAGACTTCATAATTTTCTATGATTCTTTGTGGCTCATGTTTCCAGTATTTTTCAGCTACTTCAATACCATAATGTTTACACAATCCCCAGTGCAACAGTCTTGCCACATTATTATGCCTTTCAGTATATAGTTTTTCTGCCATTAGTATGTCGCAACCAGCAAAAAGGTATGCAACTGTTTCCAATTCTGTTTTAGAAAACCTACATTTGTCTGTTTCTCCCACATGTTCAATGGAGTTTGTAAACCAACATGTATGTAGCCCACTATCTTGAGCCACCAATATTATTAACCTTTCATTTCTTGGTTTGAATTAATCTCTCCTTAACCATTCCTGCATTTGATCTTGATCAACATGAGTTTCTTCCAGAAATGTTCTATACTTGCAACTATATTTATGCATTTTTCACATTTCTTGTCTTTTCGTGTGGTCCTTCACCTTATATTCTTTCTTTTGTTTTATGGCACATTCAGTTGCTAACTGATTTTTATCTGCTTCTGGTTTGATTTAAATTCCTGCTTGACACCGATATGCTCCTGCTAGATTAAGCAGGGAAGTCGTCTTAGATTTATTCTCCTCATGTTTCAAAACTTTCACTACATTTGGGTCTTGTGAGGTCAGCAGATATGTGTGGAGTCCCACAATTGCAGATATATACATGCAATCAATTTCAAGGAGGCCCATCCCTCCATCGGAACAGGGAATATGTAATCTTGTTATACACTGATTTTTTAAATCATTTGGTAAGCATGAAGCATCCTTCTTGTTTTCCTATCTAATCTTCTTTTTGTATGAAAGCTTAAATACTCTCCAAAATATATAGTTGCTACATATTTTAACTATCATATCTTTCCAGTGTGTCTCCCTCAGTTGTTCAATTCCAAATTTTATTCCCAAAATTTATATTTCTTCTTTATTAAACTTGATACCTCTTTATTTCTCCAGAAAACAAAAAACAGATTTGTACTCTTCTCCACATTAATACTTAATCCTAACATTGTTAATTCTTTGTTGAGTATCCCTATGGCTATACTTATCCATTCTATATTTTTAATTTCTAATACTAAATTGTCTGCATATGTAAACATTATTAGAATCTGAATTCCCTCTGGTGTATAATATTTAGCTTTCTTCTAAGTCAAGTTTATCTTAGTTACCACTGCATTCATAACTGATGCAAATAAAATGCTACTTATCAAGCATCCTTGTTTAATACCACTATTTATTTCTATTGCCTCACTTAACCATCCATTAATCACTAATCAGACTCACTGTACACAGATTTCAAAATGTTTATTATTTTATTACTGATATTATACTCTCTCAGAAATTTCTATAGTGCTTCATGTTGAATTTTATCAAATGCTTTACTCACATCACCTACTGGTATTTTTAATTCTCTTCTCCTATTTATTACATCATCTACTAACCTTATTATTAATATCAAAAGTTCCTAACTTCCTTTTAATTTTGTTCCAAAGACTGTTTCAGATAACAGATTATCTGCTTGGCTTACTGTTCTTTTTTCTATTTTCATAAAAGTCTTATAATCTACATTATTTACTACCAGTGGTCTTCGTTTTTTTATTTCTGTTCTTTCTCCCTTTTCCAAATAAATTTTATTAAATCTATGTATATTTTTTCATCATTTACACCTTTTTCAAACCTTTCATTCGACACCTTTAAAAAGTATTCTTTTTGCCATTTTTGCATATCTTTATACATTATGTATTCAAGTCCATCTAAACCTATAGCTGCTTTTACATTTACTGGTTTTTAGCATGTTTTTAAGCTCAATCATTGTGATCTTTTCTTCCATTCACTTATAATCTTCTTCAGTTACTTTATTCAACTCCCATTAATTTTTTCTTATAGTGTCACATGTAGAAAAGTTATCCTGAATATGTTTCTTAATTATTTTCATAATTTCTTTTTGTGTATCCACTATACTTCCTTTTTCATTTCTCAACTCTCTTATTATTCTTACTTTTTCTTTGACCATTTTATTTAGATAAGGTGCTACTTCTTCTTTTCTTCCTTGTAAAAAATATCTTTGTTTGAATAAATTGTTTTCATTTTTTTATTGATTCATTTCATACAACATTCTCTCCTTTTTCTATATAGTCTTCTCTATTATCTATTATATTTTTAAATGCCTGCTTGCTAATCTCCTTATACCCATCACTATCTTGTAATCTTTTTGCCCTTTGCCATGCTAGTACTTCTTTTCTATATTTTTCTTCTAAACTAATCCAACTTGTCCAATCTTATATAAAATTCCCTCATATTTATATGATCCAGCCATAGATGCTGCATTATATCCCTTGAATACTCATTTAGTTCTGATTCATTAATCCTTTTTATTTGTATGTACCTATTTTTCTTTCCATATAGCTAAGTGATCTGAAAATCCTGTAATTTTACACCCTCGATGTAATATGCTTACACTCTCTGATACTATAAAATAATACATTTCAGTTCTTAAATTACTTATTTTACATGCCCAGTGCTTATTTTCCCATAAATACATCTTACTGGTTTTGACGATATCTAAGATAAACCTTCTTTCCTAATATGTCTTAAATCACAATTAAAGTCTCCTATCACTGTTATTTGCATATTCACACTCACATAATCCAGTATTTTTCTAAACTTTATTTCTCTTTGCTTTTGTAAGTTGTATGTATAAAGTGTTATCACTCTATAAATTTGATTTTTAAATCTTATGTCTAATATTACTGTTCTTCCAATCATAACTATTGCATAGTCCAAATTTTTTATGCATTCTTTACATAAGATAGCTATACCTAAACACGTTTCACTACCTAAGTTCCATATCACCTTACCTTCACATAATCCATTAATTTGTATTCTTTCTTCTTCTCCTCATGTTATTCTTATGTCTATTAATGCTATAATATCCATGTCTAATACTCTATACCATTTCAATACTCCTAGCCTATGTTGAAGGTTCTTTATACTATTAACATTAATGTCTAGGACTCTCACTATAAAGAAAGGCTTTTGTTATATACTTTTTATCCTTTTTCCTTTTTGTTTTCCCCTATAGTTACATTTTTAAACTTATACTTTCTATCTTTCGGTCTTTTTCCTTTAGAGCTTCTTTTGCTTCTCACTCTTACCCATTTATCCTCTCCTTCATCACTTGAGTTGCTAACATCTTCCTCTACCTCTCCTTCTTTTCCTTTTGTTTAAATCATACCATCTCTTACATCCATTCATACATCTATTTCATCCATATTTTCTTTTTGTGACTCTTCTGTGATATCCAATATAACAGTTTGCTTGTCTTGGTCTTATCTTTTTTCTTGTTTTTTTATTTTCTACAGCTTTACAATCCATCCATGAGAGTCCTATTTTTTCACATTTTATACATTTTTTCTCACATTTCTTTGCTTCATGACCAACTTTGCCACGTATAAAACATTTTCTTTTATCACAATTATTAATTAAGTGATCTTTACCAAATATAAAACATGTATTTCATTGTCCCCAATATTTAATCATCCCCTTACTTCATTCTACATTGATTATACTCAGTACATGCACACTTTTATCGTTTTGCATTCTCAGTATTACACCACATTCCCATCCCCAGTCCATAAACCTATGCTGACATATATTTTCATGACATCCACAATACCTCTTCATACAGTTTTTAAGTAGTCCTTTAAATAATTTTTTCAACTTCATTTAGAAATTGTACAAATACTCTTTTTTGCCTCTCTGTTGAATACCTGAACAACATGCAAGTTCCAAGAGTTCATATATTTTTTCTTTTCATAATGTTCTAAAAATTTTTCCATGTACTGTGTCTCCTCAAAAAGAAAAAAAATATATGTTACAGAAAATCTCTTTATTAATACAAATAAAAATTCTTACTTCTCTGGATTCAATACCCAGTGGTGAAATGATGCTGTCCCACATTTCATACCTCTCGATTTCCTTTTCTGTTTTGTTACTTATCTTCACCTGACCCTTTCTTTTAACTTCTACCTTCCTTGCTTCTTTCCTTTCACCTTTCTTTACTGTTTGCACACATGAAATTATTTCTTCTTTCTTTGCCTCTTGGTTTTCATCTTCTTGTATTATGTCCATTATTTCCCCCCATGACACTGCTTTCTCACTCTCTTGTTCACTTCTATCCATTAATTCCTTAAGATAAATATCCTGCAACCCTCTTGTTTGGAGGGTTGTTAACAACACACTCAGTTGTTGCAATATCTGTTACAAAAAGATTACACTGAAACCACTTCTTGGAATCAACCATTTCTATTCCATTGTCCTCCTTTTGCCTCTCCCTCCCCTCTCTTTCAGTTTCATTTATCCTTTCTCCATTCTCCTCACTTTGTATGATTTTTAACTCATTGTCCATCATATTAGCTTTCTTAGATGTTCAAATAACAGTGCTATTCTCACCAATACTGCCAACAACTATGCTTCCTGCATGTCTGAAATGCCTACATGCTCAAAACAGAAGTCAGGAAGTGCCACACAGAATAGTGCCCCTATATGCTCATACAATGAGTAGGAGGGTTACTGATATATATATTACATATTATTTACATATTTGCATATTTACATTATTTACAAAACTCCATACATTATAAACTTCAATTTAAGCATTTCCCCCTACTCTTTTATCCACAACCAAAACATTATTTTCTCCAGAATCTTTATCAAAGTCCATTTCCATTGTATTTGATTTCATTTAGTCTCTCATTCCATGTAGTCCATGAAACATAAAATATTACTCTGTCCATTTTCTTCATTTCTTCCTGTTTTCATGCACCATAATAATCAAATTCTATGTTCATATTTATTTGCTGAAATTTTGATAAACTTTTCATCATATTATGTTAACATATTTCTTTCCACAAATTATTAACTCTTTCACATTTCAAAAACACATGCTCAGTAGTCTCAAACTCTCCACATTTATTAAATAGTCTATCTTGCTTATTCTTGTATGGCACATTTGCCTCAACCAGCAATTTTCTAATAAACACTCTCCATAAAAAATAATTGCATTCTTTAATTTTTTATAGTTATTATATCTCATAATTTTTGGCTTTTTTTCTTATCTATTTCTAAATATTTCCATGGATCAATGCAATAAAATGCTTTCATATTATTTAAATACCACTCCTATTTTTTCACATATATTCTTTTTTATTTTCCATAACACAATTTTTGGAACTCTTTCATTTCTTCATTCACAATGCTTTTATTTCTTTTTTTAACTTCCATTCCTTCCCATGAATCTTTGTATTGATAATATACTATCATTTCTATCAAGTTTTTATTTTCCTTCATAATTCCTTTTAATACCTTATATAAAATTAAAGATGCTGTATGTACTATTGGGTTTATTAAACCCAAGCCTCCTTGCACTTCTTTCATATATATAATCCCTCTCTTGAATGGATTCAGGCTAGACCCCCATATAAAAGAAAATATCATCATTAGTTCCTTTTCATACTTAATAGAAATCATATAGATGTTAGCAACATAAGCAAATGTTCCTATTACCATGGCGTTCAACAAGTGTGCTTTTTTCTATATAAAAATCTATATGATTTCCAAAATAGTCACAGCCTTTACTTCTTTGAGTACATTATCCCATTGTTGTTGTCTGTATTCATTCCTTCCAGATATTATTCCTAATAGATCTAGATATTTTTCATTGAACTCAATACCGCCTATCATACTTTCAAAACTAAATCTTTTAGTTTTCTCTTTATTTATACTTAAACCATTTTTTTAAATTTATACTTAATTTTTCATTTACTTCTTCTATCCATAATTTATTTTTAACAATTAGTACAATATTGTCCGCATACTTATACATTATTGGCAATTGTACTTCCTTCATCATTTTGTATCCACCACTACTTGACGTTTTATTAATTTCCTTCACTATTACATTCATAACTAATGAGAAAATTACACTATTAGCTGGGCATCCCTGCTTTATCCCACATTCTATTTTTATTTCATCCCACATCCAACGATTTGCATTTAGTTTCACATAGTTCCTTGATATTATTACCAGTAATATTTTTTGCTTACATTATATGCCTGCAAAATTCCCTATAATTATTTATATTAAATATTATCATAGGCTTTACTTATATCCCCTATCATAATCTTCGGTTTTACATTTTTATTTATGATATTATCAATTATTTCTTTTATTATCCATAATAACTCTTGACTTCCTTTAATTTTTTAACACCTCTTTATTTCCTTTTTTTAAATATAAATGTTATAACTCATGTACATATCTCTTTCTCTTTAATTCCAGTTTCTAACCTTACATTCATAACTTCTATAAAAATTATTTTTTTCCACTCCTTCATTTCTTTATACATACCATATTCAGTTCCATCCAGCCCTGTTGCAAAATTCATGTTAATATCTTTTGGACTTTCATTCAATTCTTTCATAGTTATTTTTTATCTAAATACTGATTATCTTAGTTATTTAATTTTTCACCTTTATAAATTTGTTCTATGTTTTCTTCTTTTAACAAATAATTTCAATACATATTCTTTAATTATTGCATATATTCCTTCTTGCTGTCTTATTTGCTTACCCCTTTATTCTTTAATTCTCTTATTTTTCCTTCTTTTATTATTTTACTCAGATATGATGCTAACTCTTCTTTCTTTCCTTGTAAACAATATTTTTGTTTATATAACAAGTTGTTAATTTTAATTTAATTCATTTTATATATTCCTCTTTTTCATCAAATATTTTTTTCTTCTCTAACAAGTCTCTGAAATTTTCTTGACTTAATATCTTATATCTCTTTTTCTTTTCTCTTTTCCTTCCTTATACATTCTAAAAACACTTTTTTTAAATATTTCTCTTTAAAATTAAGGCACCATATAGTCCAATTCTCATAAAACTCTTTCATATTAGTATGATTTTTCCATAATTCCATAAGTTCTTTTTTCTCTTCTAAATCTAATTCCTTTTCATTAATTCTCTTTATTCCTTTTCTTATTCTTATATATTCTTCATTTCCTGTACTTAAGCCCATATAGCCTCATGGCACCAAAATCCAGCATACTTATTTTCTTTTTCTTTAATTTTTAAACTATCAGATACTAAAAAATAATCAGTTTATATCCTAATTTCATTCCTTTTGTCCAGTGGCTATTCTCCCATACACTTAACTTTCCTTTTCTTATAATTTCTTTAACCACAATTGCTCTTATTTTTCTTAAATTACAACTAAAATCACCCACCACTATAATATCCATATTTATATAAACATATTCAAGAATATTTTTAAACATCATTTGCCACTCTTTTGTTATATACGCATATAAAGGTATAAGTCTATACACATATTTTTTCCATCTCAAGTCTATTACTGTAATTCATCCTAATTCCATTATGGTTACATCTAATATTTTAATGCTTTTTTGACATAATATACATAATAGCTAAAACATTGTCTTCCCCCATAGTGCCTTTTTTAGGCAATGCCAAACTAAAAGTACTTCTGACATAGCAAATCAAAACCAAGACAATCTAAAGGCATTACTACTCAATGCTAGGAGTCACTCCCTAGAAGCTCTTTTTACCCTGGAGAATGCTGATGGTCTGTGCGGTCACTGAGACATGTTTTAAAGCCATGGAGAGCACACCAACAGTGCACACATTTAGACCAGCTACTACACAGACAGTGACTAAAGGTGGAGGTGTCTCTATTTGCATCAAAGATAAATATACCTCAAGGGTGGTCAGAGGACAATGCACTTGAGCTGCTCCACGTTGAAATAACCATAGGTAAAATCCAATATCCCTTCCTTGCCAGCTATAGGGCCCCCTCTATGATCCAGGAAACCCATACCATGCATTTAAATTTATTAGAAACACTAACCATCCAACCCAATACCATATTCATGGGAGACTTTAATTACCCCACTATTAACTGGGAATCCTATATGACACCAAATGTACAGGCACAGATATTCCTGGATTTTGTAAACACAAACTCCCTGAACCAGATAGTCAATACACCAACCAGGGGTGCAGCCATACTGGAGCTGGTCCTCACTAATATGTGAGAGTGCTAAACACACCCTACTGTAATGTCTTCCCTGGTAAGGTCAGACCACAAAATGGTCTCCTTTGAGGTAAAAATAAAACCTGGACCACAGCTAAACCTAGAACATTCAGGAAGTATTCTAAGGCTAACCTCCTGCTATTAAGTGATAACCTGGCAAAATGTCAAGCCCCCATAAACCCTGAGAACACTGCTGTCTATCAGAACTGTTCACAGAAACCCTGTACAAGCATGTTAATAGCTGCATAGAGACAGCTCTACCTACCAGGAAGTACAGAGCTAACTCAAAAAACAAGCCACCCTGGTGGAATTACAACATCAATAGTCTGTATAACAGAAGGAAGAAAAGCATGACAAAAATTAGGCGATGCTGCACCCAGCAGGATAAAAGTACTCTCAAACTAAAGAAACATCTCAGAGGACAAATAAAGTTTACCAAGCCAAATTTGAGGTGAATTTGGCCTCCTAGGCCAAGGAAGACTACAAGTCATTATTTAGCTATGTCCGCAACTTTAAAGGCAATACACAGTTGTGTGCAGAGCTCATTGTAAATGGAGCTACCTATATTAAGCCAGAAGATATAGCAAACCTATTGGCTGATAAATTCAGATCTGACTTTACCCCTCTCTACCCCTCAACCTTCCCTCAGGAAATACCATCAAATATAAGTCTCCCTGCTATCACTAGGGGAACAGGTCTTTAATGCTCTCTCTAAGGCCAAGAACACTGCATCAATGGGCTCAGACAATATCCCAGGATGCCTCCTAAATAACATGAAACATGACATATCAGGGACTCTGGAATTTCTATTTAACTATAGCCTCCAAACGGGCTTCATGCTGCATGAATGGAGAACAGCAACTGTCTTCCCTCTGCACAAATGTGGGTCATCTACAGACCCTGTAAACTACAGACTCATAGGTCTCACTAGTCTTATATGTAAAGCCATGGAAACAATTATAATGGAAATGATCAACAGTGATAAAGTACATCTCCAGACACTGGACCCAACCCGGTTTGGTTTTGTCAAGCACATATCATGCCTAATCAACCTGGAGGAGAAGGTCACTGAAACAATGGATGATGGCAAAATGGACCATACTGCCTACCTTGACCATGGCCAAGGCATTTGACACAATACCTCACTCAGGCATTGTTGCCAAACTCAAGAGGTTAGGTATAAACTCATATGTCAGCCGGTGGATAGCCAACTGGCCCACAGACAGGACACAGGAAGTTAGAATTCGGGAGTCCACCTCTACAAAGAGGCCAGTCACAAGTGTAGTCCCTCAGAGATCAGTCCTTAGAATGCTCCATTTTGTCATTTACTTCTCTGAAGTAAAGGCCAATGTCAGTGGTCTCTAGATGACTAAATTTGCAGGTGACTGCAAATTAGCAGCTGACATTGAATCCAAAACTGACACAAATGTTTTCCAGGAGGGGCTGACACAGACAAACAACTGGTGTCAGAGCCATAGACTAAAATTATATGCCAAGAAATGCATAATAGTATCCTTCAGGAAGTTATCCACCCCTGGTAACTATCATATTGACAACACACCTCTTAGAGTTGACCCAATTGTCAGGGACTTAGGGACACACATAGATAGTAATCTAGCCTTTGACCATCATGTGTCTACAGTATTGAGGAAATCCTTCTACGTTGCACAACTTATAAATGAAGGCATGGCATCTAAGTCCAAGGAAGTCATTGTTTCACTGTATTTGGCATTCATTAGAACTATCATTGAGTACAATGCCCCCTTTGGTATTTACCTAACCAGGCATATCCAACAATTGGAATGTCCACAGAGGTTCCTCACTAAAAGAATACAGGGCTTAAGTAAAATGTCCTATGCAAACCACCTCAAGGCTCTATCCCTGTATTCTGTCTCCTACAGGCTTTTGAGGGGAGATCTATACCCGACACAGAAAGCATTGTCAGACCTCACTCTGATGGTCCTCCTGCATTTCTGCAAAAGCACCAGAATTACCCATTTTAAAAACTTAAACCTTGCCTGTGATATAATTAGGACCTGCTGGAGGGACAGGTATGCATTCAAGAGATTACCCCATCTCTGGAACAGTCTCCCCATCCATGTGAAGCAGAGTTTCTCCTTAACCCAATTTAAGTGCAACCTGGACAATTGGATGGGGAACAGGAAATTCATCCCTGGTTTGGCACCTATGTCTCTAATGGACACAGGCAGCCTGTAAATGTTTCTTCTCCCAAACCCCTGCTTACACTAATCAAGGGTATCAGAACTTGTCAGAGATTTGGGATGCATGACTAGACTTAAAAAGGCCTTTGTGGTCATTAGCCTAGTAAACACCTATGAATCTATATGCCCAAGCAAGTTTCTTTCCCCATGTTACAAACTACCCCACCATTCCAAAGTTTTTTAGTTTGTGTTCTTTCTTCCTCTTAATAATCTGATATCTTCTAAAACAAAAATATGTGCATCTACTGCAGTACACCATTGTAATATACATATTCTCTTAAGATTTTTCATACTGTTCACATTTAAAGCTAATATTTTCAGCTTTTAAGAACAGCTAGTATAATAAAAGTGTTACCCATTTCCTTTATTTTCTCTAAGCATTATATTTTTTACATTTTCGTTTCCTTTCTTTAACTCTTTTTCCTATCAAATTCTTTTTATTTCCTACTGTACACTAGTCAGCTTCTTCCTCACTTGTCTCCTGTTTCTTTTTCCTTGTTACTTTCTTTAACTTCATGTCTTTATTAGTCACATCTTTCTGTACATTTTTTTCTATAGCACATTCTTCAATCTCTTTTTCCTGTATAACTTCATTTTAATTTTCTTGCACATTCATTTCACATTCTAGCCATGAATGGTTAGTATTCCCACATTTTTCCCACTTTAAATCACATTTTTTTTGCATTATGCCCTGTTTTACCACATAAATAACATATTTTTTATCACATTCATTGATTAAATGATCAGTCTTTCCACAAAAATAATAAGTCTTTGGTTGACCCCTGTATTTCACAAAACCCCTATTACCATGAACATTAATAATACTAGGTACGTGCATAACATTATCATTTTCCATTTTCAGTATTATTTCACATTCCCATCCCCCAGTCCGCAATTATCATTCATCATATATTTTTGTTGTGTCCATTACTTCTTTACATATAGTTAACAAATGTTCTTTCAGTTCTTTTGCTTAAACTTCTGTTCCAAATGGATCAATATTCTTTTTTTGTTTGTCTGTAAAAAGCTTGCACCACATAGTCTGACCATGGATAAATATTTTTCTTTTTGTTCATATGCACCCAAATTTTTTTCTGTGGCCTGCCCAGTCTCATATATCAAGTCACAAAAAGTCTCTTTATTAATTAAAATAAGTGCTCTTATCTCTTTTGCTTTGACACCCAGAGGTACTATGACCAAAATTACCAATGTGAAAAATTATTCTAAATGAAATTTAAAGGCCATGCTGCTAAATACTAGGAGTCTTAACACAAAACTACACTCATTGCAAGCATTCCTCACCCTGGGACCATTAGGCACCCTATTCAACCAAACCCAGAGTACTGGCTTCATCTCAGCTGGCAGCAACTGTCATCCCTCTACACAAAGGTGGAGTGTCTACTGACCCAAGCAATTTTAGGCCCATTAGCCTAACTAGCCTGATCTGCAAGGCCATGGAATGCAATATCATAGACCTTATAAACAAGGACATTGGCAACCTCCAAACGCTTGAGCCCACACAGTTTAGTTTTGTCAAAGGGAAATCATGCCTGTTAAATCTGGTTGACTTCTTCAAAACAGTCACAAAAGCCATGGATGAGGGAAAGACAGTGCACACCACCTACCTTGACCTAGTCAAAGCCTTCAACACTATTCCCCAGTCAGGCATAGTAGATAAACTCTCCCAGCTAGGCACCAACCTGCATGGTATCAGATGGGTAGCTAAGTGGCTCACTGATAGAACTCAGTCAAAATAGGGGAAGCCACCTCTAGTTGTAGACCCATAACGAGTGCCGTACCCCAAAGATTGATCTTGGGGCCTCTACTGTTTGGGATATACTTTTCTGAAGTGCAAGCCAAAACCAGTGGTCTGTGGCTGACCAAGTTTGCAGATGACTACAAGCTGGGAACTGTCTTAAATTACCCTAGTGATGTGAAAATCTTCCAAGAGGGCTTTACCCAAACTAATGACTGGTGTTGGAAGCATGGCCCCAAACTGAATGCCAAGAAATGCATCGTTATTCCCTTTGGGGAAAATGGCATCCCCACTAATTATCACATTAATAACAAAGTACTAAGCATTTAATCAGTCATGAGGTACTTGGGCACTCAGGTTGAGAGCAACCTGACTTTTTACGACAATGTTGCCTCCATTATATGTAAGACTTTCTATATGGCCCATCTCATAAGTAAGGGTGTTTCATCCAGGAAAAAGGAGGTCATAACATCTCTGTACTCCTCCCTTATCAGACCCATTATTGAGTACAATGCCCCTTGCCCCCTTACCTTGCCAAGCACATGCAGCAGTTGGAGAGACCACAAAGGTTCCTGACCAGGAACATTCAGGGTCTCAAATACCTATCCTATACAGACAGGCAAAAAGCCCTGTCCCTCTACTCAGTCTCATACAGACTGCTCAGAGGTGACCTGTGTCTGGCATACAAAGCCGTCTCAGATCCAGCCTTGATGGAGTTGCTGCATATCTGTAAGTCAAACTCCACTCTTGCAACCCACACATAAAGCCTCAACCTGATCTATGACATTAATAGAACTTGTTGGTGGGATAGATTTGTGTCCCAAAGACTCCCCCATCTGTGGAATAGACTCCTTCTCCATGTCAAGCACAGTACCTCACTACCCCTATTTAACAGGAACCTGGACAACTGGATGGGAAACAGAAAATACACCCCTGGAATTCCACCTGTGTCCTTGCTGGACAGGGGAAACAGGTGCTGACTTTGTGGGAACATGGGCACAATTCTTCGCTAGGCTTATAAAGGATTCCAGGCCAATAACCTAGTATCGTCCTATGAACCTAAACTTCATGCCTGTCCAAACTTTCTCTTTTTTACTGCTCACATGTACTGTATACTTGTTTTTGTTTCTTTTATTTCTTCTTTCTTCTTTGTTCCTTCTCTAACAGTTTGTGCATAAGTTTTTGCCTCTGGAACTTTCTCTGGCACAGTCTCTTCTTCTCCTTTTTCTTCTTCTATGTATAACATGATGTTATTCCATGAAATTGCTGCTCCATTTTCTGCCTCACTTTGGCTTACCATTTTTTCCAAATAATCATCCCACAAACCCCCCCCCCCCTGATTGGAGGGTTGTAATTATGCATTTTTCAGAGGTAACTGTCGCTCCTTCAAACAATCTCCTCTGATAGTTTTCCTCTGAATCCATCTCTGTTTCAGCTACAATCTTCTTTTCCTGCAATGTCACTGTTTTTTCTGCACCCACATCATCAGAAAAAAAAAACTTCTGGTAGAGATTCTACCATTTCAACTACATTTTCAGCAATTTTCACTCTAGTTTCATCAAAAGCTGAATCAGCCATGTTTTCTCTCTGTTCCTCCTGGCTGCCTCTGCACCTGAACAGGAAACAGAAAGTCAAGATGTGTAACACACAAACACCCCCCCCCCCGACGATCATGAGTAGGGGAAGTTCCCACATGCCCTGGTCAAATTTCCCCTAGCAGTATAAGTACCACCTCAGGTCACCCCTGAAAAGAGGCTATTAGCCTAGTGGGACTAATTCAGTTAAATCATAAATAAATAAGTATCTAAGCAGATTTGAATGTTGAATTTAAAAACAGATTCATACTAGTGGAATGCTGGAAGTCATTCAGGAGCCTAAAAAATCTATTGATAATATCTAAGCCTTATAGTTTTCTTGTCAGTTTTATCTATGATTTATTTCCATTAAGCACTGTAGTTTTATTTACATTAGGTACATTTTTGGATAGACTGGCTCTGATATTTTTAACAAGACTCCTTTAAGATTATTAGTGCAAGCATACATCACGAATAAGCTTCTTCAGTTTTATGGCATACCAGTTCACCTGGGCATTTATTCTGTTTCTAAGTTTTGCAGTTCTTTTTTCCATCCATCCATTTTTAGTAAGGTATACGGTATACACAATTTTTTTTCCCGTGGCTGGCATCCATAGCAATGTCTCAGAAATGGACAACATGGCAAATATAATTGGTGCAGAAGTAAAGAAACATGTCTGAAAATATTTCAAGGTACTTGAGGAATGATATGGAAGGGACAGATAAAACCCAGGGCAAGGAAAGCATCACAACATGCTTATGGACTTAATGTACAAGAATGACATATAGGCTGCAGAAAAAGTTTAATATAAGGAAAAAGTATTAGGGCTTCACCTCTTAATGTAGTATGATAGATTACATATTTTTCTGATTTATACGAAGGGCGAGTAGAATAATGGTACACGTTGGTATGGTATTAGAAGCAGTAGAAAGAGGGGTTAATGGTATCATGCAGACAAGACGCGAAGATGGCTTAGTTATAACACAAGGTTAATTTGTAGCCATTTCTCTATAATGACAGGTGTGTATTAGAGACAGCTGTACTAAAAATGTGCACCTTATTTAGGACAATACCTATGTGATGGTATGAATGCTATACTTGAACATGCCCAAGACTCAAGGGAAAAGATGTATCATAGATAAAAACTTTTTAAACATGAGGGGATTCAGTAAGGATGGTAACATGGCTTATTATACCATGACATGCTGATTGGCCAGCGTGCACGCTAATCGATCATTATCGGAAAAGGAAAGGTCCGTCGCGCTTTTTTTTTTTAGGTATAAGTCTTTAAAAAAAAAAACTTCGCCTAGCTTAAAGAGACATCATTAGGAGGTTTTAAAAAAGCAAAAAAAATGTTGCTTGCTTTTTTTAAAGCTGTTTCGCTTAAACTCCTCCTTAACAACATAGTGACACAAAAAAGCAGGAGATCTTTTCTCTCCGTTTTTTTTTAAATTCTCTCACTGACTATGTTAATCAGGTTTAATATAAGATTGTAGCACTAAGAATAAACTTATTAATTCTGTTGTTTTTTTGTTAAACCATTTATTTAACATAATTTTAGCATCGAGTAACGGAGAAAGCTTGTTGCTGAAAGCAAAATCTCCTTTGCTTTAATGTATGTAGCGTGCATCTAAATGCAACTAACATGACTGTTTATTTTAAAATAAGCGCTATACAAAATCGCCATGCTTTATTTAAACTGTCTCATATTGAAAATGGAGTATTATAATCAATGCCTGGAAGCTAAGCAGGCTCTCGCGCAGTACGTAGATTTGCCTCCAGCTCTGATGTGCTGTGTACCAGATAGCGGTAGAGGTACTATATATTGATACCGGAGAAAGTAATAAACAATGAGCAGAGAGCCATACAGTATAACTTTAAAACAGAAGGAAACTGGTTCAAGGAGGAGTGGTATGAAGGCCTGTTTTTTAACAGGAAAGGTGTGGGGAGCTTTTTGATCAGACTGACATAAAGTAGTGGTGGGAACATTTAAGGTAAGTTTGGGGCTCATGTATCATCAGTCCCAGTACTAGCAGAAAACTTGACAGTAGGTAAGAACTTTGTATTCTGAAGCTGGGGTGGTAAAACACAGGCCAGAAAGTTGTCCTTATATGTAAATGAGTTGTATTACTATTACTCTAATTAATAATGTTATTTACTGTAAATATATCTAGTGGCTTAGTACTGATAACATAGCACCTCATCTGAAAAGTAGCCAAATCCACTGAAAGGCTATAATAAAACATAAAAAAAACAGAATCTCTGGGCCTGATATTCCTACTGACATTATTTGCAATCATTCCCAGTTTGCCGAAATTTACTGATGCCATAGCATAGTGAAAAATCCAATTTTATAACAGTAAATGTGCTTATATATTATAGCCAGAAAATAACACAGAAGGTTATACACTCAAGATAAGACATTTTAAGCATTAATTGTTCCCACTGATTTTATGATCTTATAGCTTTATTTTCTTTCTCTAGGTAGGTGAAATGCTTGTATGTGTCCCTTACAGATGTTTGATTAAAGCTGAGTATTTACTCAGCCCAGCACTTGCTCAGACCTAATAGCAAGCACTAATATACCCTGACACTGATTGCCCAGCAGGGCAAGGCTCTTTGTTCACCCCTCACCAACCAAGCGACTAAGCAGCTCACCCTAGTATTCAGGCATGACCAAAGGCAACTTCAGGTGCACTCTCCAGTCCAGCTGGTGAATCTGGGTATCCTGAGGCAATGTTACAACTGCCTCATGTACACAGACAACCCTCTCCTCCTACCACAAAACACTAACATATGCGAGAGATGCAATTATGCAGCCAAACTGGAAGCTAAGCTGTCTCCACCCAAGACTGGAACAGACAGTCAAGAGGAGAAGGTTAACACTTGCACCACACCTCCAGCCGCACACAGACCTACTAAAACAGCACTGGTAAAAAATACACATAAATACACAAAATCATACTCGGAGGCTCTAAATAAAAACCTACAAAAGCATCAGAGACCTCCAAAGCAGACACCCAAACAACCTGCACTTCCCGTCACAAACCAGACCACACATAAAACACAAAATCAGTGTGCCGCACAATCACAGCCCTTAAGGCGAAATAACATACTTAACACACTAGTAATAGGTGACTCTATAGTCAGGCACACTGACGTCCCACTCACTAGGCTGGACAAGCAGAAGTTTACTGTTAGCTGCCTGTCGGGAGTCAGAATCCGCCACATAACGCAAGCACTCAGGTCACTCCAGAACAAGTACAAATATGACTCTGTCATTGTTCATGTTGGTGTGAATGACCTGAGACGTACCTCCCTGGACTACATGAAAAGAGACATGGAAGAGCTCTCTGATCATGCAGCCCAGGCTGGTATGACCCTGACCCTGAGTAGCATCCTGTCCTCACCAAGAATGATACCTCAGTATAAAGAAAAAATGATCAATTTCAACAATTGACTAAGCTTCTGGTGTCATTCAAAGGGGATTCAGTGTCTGTCAGCCTGGGACGACATGCTCGACAAGCCACATTGCTTTGCAAGAGGCAGCTTGCACCTGTCACCCCTAGGCTTTCGAATACTGGCCAAGGCTCTTGCTGCCCCCGTAGTGCCTTTTTTAGGCAAGGCTCAAAAGTCAAACCCACCTCCGTAAATAGCACAATTAACAAAAAACTGAGGGTTATGCTACTCAACGCCAGGAGTTTAAATCGTAAAATGCACGCGCTCAAAGCACTCCTCAGTATGGAGAACATCGACATCTGTGCAGTAACTGAAACCTGGTTCAAGGCTTCAGAGAGCACCCCAGCATTACTGGGCTACAACTCATACCACACGTTTCGGCCACAAAACATGGACCAAAACACAAAAGGAGGGGGTGTATCCATATTCATCAAGGATACTTACACCTCCAGGTTAGTGGCGCAGTATGATACCTCTGAGATCATCCATATGCAACTAACATTGGGCAAATCTGCAATACAAACTGTGGTCTGCTACAGATCACCCTCCATGATCCAGGACCACCACTCCACCTTTCTGGAGACACTGGAAAACATGAAGGTCCTACCAAACAGCCTGATATTCGGCAATTTCAATTACCCTACCATTCACTGGGAAAACTACTCGAGTACAAATTTCCAGGCCCAGCACCTCCTGGAATTCATCAATTCAAATGCCCTGGATCAGCTGGTAAACTCCCCTACCAGAGATGAAAACATATTGGACCTGGTCATCACCAACATGGGCGACAGGTGTTCCACACCGGAGGTCAACCTGTCACTGGTTAGATCAGACCATAAACTAATCACTCTGGATGTCCACACCCCACCACCACCCCCAACTAAGGAAACCACAGTAAAAAAACTTTTCTAAAGCAAACTTCACCTTACTTAAAACAGACATGGTAAGTTTCACAGTCCCCACACTAAAGGATAATGCTGCCCAAGATGCAGAAACCTTTAAAAATGCACTTTATGAGCACCTAGAAGAATGCATGGATTGTGCCATCCCTAGCAAAATCAAGACTCCCTCCTCTAAGAGAAGGAAACCAGTTTGGTGGACCCCTGCAACAAACAGGCTATACAATAGAAGGAGGAAACTAATTTAGAAAAAAAGCAAATCCCAAGAAGGAAAGACATCCCTGATCAGTATCAATAAGAAACTAAGGCCCCACATTAACTCATCCAAGGCTAACTTTGAAAGAAAAATAGCCAAGGATTCAAAAGATAACCACAAAGCCTTCTTTAGCTATGTTAAGAATCTAAGTGGCAACTCGCAGATATGCACTGAACTAGTGCAAAATAGCACAAAATATACTGAACCTACTGATATTGCCAACATCCTGGCAGATAGATTCAGTGCAAACTTCACCCCCTCTCACCTCCAAAAGGGCCCACAACAATACCGGGAAAGTGTAGTGTCCTAAAAATCACAGATGCACAGGTGAAAACAACCCTTTCAAAAGCCAAAAACACAGCGCCAGTGGGACCAGATGGTGTCCCAGGCTGTGTCTTGCATGGACTACAGAATGAACTAACCCCCCACCTAAACACGCTGTTCAAAATCAGCCTCTCCACAGGCTACATGCCCATAGAATGGCACACAGCAACAGTTATTCCTCTCCACAAAGGAGGAGCCACAACTGACCCTGGTAACTATCGCCCCATAAGCCTGACTAGCCTGGTCTGCAAGTCAATGGAGCGCATCATCATAGAACTCATTAACAAAGACATTGGGAACCTCTAAACACTTGACCCGACCCAGTTCGGCTTTGTTAAGGGCAGATCATGCCTACTAAACCTGGTTGACTTCTTCGAGACAGTCACCAAGGCCATAGACAAGGGAAAGGTGGTTCACACAGCCTACCTTGACCTTGCCAAAGCTTTCGACACCATTCACCACTCTGGTATTACAGAAAAACCCACCGGCCTGAACATAAACCCCTACGTCATGAGATGGGTTGCCAACTGGCTTAAAGACAGAACTCACATGGTAAGAATAGTGGGCTCCAGGTCTGACTCTAAACCAGTCAAAAGTGGTGTCCCACAAGGCTCAGTCCTGGGACCCCTATTGTTCAGCATATACTTCTCAGAAGTACAGGCAAACACAGGATGACTATGGCTAAACAAGTTCACTGATGACTGCAAACTGGGAGCCATAATTGACTCTCCGGCTGACACGGACATCCTCCAAAAGGGCCTTACTGAGACGGACACCTGGTGTCAAAGTCATGGCCTCAAGCTAAATGCCAAAAAATGTATAGTCATCCTATTTGGGAAAAACAAAACACCCACGAATTACCACATAGGTGGCAGCCCCCTTAATACAGAAGAGGTAATAAGAGATCTGGGGACCCAGGTAGATAGTAATCTCTCCTTTGACAATCATATTGCCAAAGTAGTTAGGAAATCCTTCTATGTGGCCCATCTAATTACTAAAGGGTTCACATCTAGAAATAAAGAGGTTATAGTGCCCCTCTACTCGTCACTCATTAGACCCATCATAGAGTACAATGACCCATTTGGGATGTACCTCACAAGACACTTCCAACAGCTGGAAAGACCACAAAAGTACCTTACCAAGAGGATTACTGGCCTCAAACATATGTCCTATGCAGCCCGACTGAAAAAACTCTGGCTGTACTCAGTGGCATATTGCTTACTCAGAGGTGATCTCTGCCTGACTTACAAAGCCATGTCCAACTCAGAATTGATGGACATGCTCCACCTAAAGAAATCCAAGTCACTGCAAGCCACCCGCGGCGCTCTAGTGAGCTAAACCTTGCCAAAACAATAAATAGAACATGCTGGAGGGATAGATTCCTGTCACAGAGACTCCCCATGCTTTGGAACAAAATTCCAAATTACATCAGGCAGAGCCCCTCACTAACACTCTTCAAGAGAAACCTTGACAAGTGGATGGGTAACAGAAAATACATCCCTGGGATCACTTCATTGACTGCTTGACAGAGGATCAGTTAATTAATCAATGGGGCGGCGAAAGCTGACACACTCTGGCTAGGCTTATAAATGCCCTCGGGCAGATAGCATAGTACCTACCTATGAACCTATATCCATTAGCAGTCCCAGCAGCTTATATAAGATTTTACTTGTCAGCAGATCTGGATGCTAAGCATCAGTGTGAGCTGATATTATACTAAAAGCGAAATTAACAAATTAAATATTTTGGCAGTTGTAACTTGTTTAATGATATCAGAAGTTTCTAGCATCAGTATATCTATTGGGCATAAGTAGCAGATACACCAAATTAAATATTTTGTCCATTTTAGCTTGTTTTATAATTGTGAGGATGATCTTCATAAGATCCTTCTCATGTGTCTCTGTAGATTCATGTTATTGACTGATAAATGAGTAGTGGAATTAGGTTTGTTGTGTTAAATAAGGAAGCAGGACTGTGCTTGTCAAACCTACATGATTTATAATCAGTGCTGTTAATCTGACCTGAGTCAAAATATTTGTTATAGCTTTACAAGATTTTCTTACTTTTAATATAACTGTGAAAAAAATTAAGTTAATTCATGGCAAGTTCTGCTAGACATTTTATAAATAACATATTTCTTGCCTCATTGGGAGAGACAGAGGTTAGACTGCAATTTAGGTGCATTAAAATCCTGTATCTAGTGATTGTTTTCTCATTAAGAATTTGGTTCATAGGTATACTAGGCTAATGACCTCTGGGGTCTTTATAAGCCTAGCCAAGCATTACAATTGTACACCACAAGTTTATTTGCCATAAAGGTTATTTAAGGGGTATACGTAAGCTAGGGAAATATTTAAATGCTGTCTCTGTCCATTACAGACATAGTTGCTGGACCTGGGGTGTATTTCCAATTTCCCATCCATTGGTCCAGGTTTCTCTTGAATAGGGTTAGGGAAGAACTTTACTTCACATGGATGGGAAGCCTGTTCCAGAAAAGGGGAATTCTCTGAGACACATACCAGTCCCAACAAAAGGTCCTATCCCTATTTTGGCAGTTGGCAGTTTGGCAGTTGGAATAGAGGGTTAAGGCAGTGAGATGTAGTTCCTATGGTGCAGGGCTTGATTCCCTTAGCTATCAACCTTAAGCAAGTCACTTAACCAGACATTGCTCCTGGTTTGTCTATGAAAAGGGATTTTGTGTCCAGTGGGCCTACCTGTTTAACAAACGGGTATTTTTGGGGTTCAGATTGTCATAATAGTTAGGTGTTTAGCACACAGATACAAGGTACAGGGTTTGATTCTTGGGAAGCATGGCTAGGCTTAAAAAGACCACATGGGGTCATTAGCTTAGAAATAACATATATACTTATGAACATCGATCAAGTAATTCTGATGCTATTCATTTTGCAGATATACAAAAGGTCCATCAGAGTGGCATCCAAGGATTCCTTGTATACCAGACACAGATCATCTCTCAACAGGCTGTATGAAACAAGTACAGAGATAGAGCTTTGAGGACATACTCTTTATGTCATGTATTCTTTTTGTGAGAAACATCTGTGAATGTTCCAGTTGTTGCATCTGCCTGGTCAAGTACATACCAAAGGGGACATTGTACTCAATGATGGGCCTGATGTGGGACAAATACAGTGGAACAATGATTACCCTGGAAATAAATGACATGCCCTTGCTCATAAATTGAGCAACAGAATGATTTCCCTACTACCTTCGAAACACATGTTGGTCAAATCCTGGCTACTGTCTACATTCATATCCAAATCCCTGGCAATTAGTTCTACTCTTAGGGATGTGTTATTGATGAGGTAATTACCTAGGGTTGGCTGACTTCTTAAAGTGTACTAGTATGCATTTATTGGCATTGAGATTTAAGCTGTAGCTTTGAAACCAGTCATTTTTTATGTTAGCCCTTCCCGTAGGATGTTAGGATGGCTACTCTTAGTTTGCAATGATTTGCAAACTTAGTCAGCCAGAGGCTCTTGACATTGGCCTTGACTTCAGAGGAGGAAATGCCAAAAAGAGGGGCAGTCCAGCACAGAGCCCTGAGGGACTCCATTAGTGACCAGCCTACTTGTGAACCTGGCCTCCCCTAGCCTAACTTCTTGTGTCCTATCTATATCCATGAGTTTATTTACAATGTGTAAGTGGAGTATTGTATCAAATGGCTTAAGCAGGTCAAGATAGACAGTATACATCATTTTGCTGTCACCCGTTACCTTGGTGACCTTTTCAAAGAAGTCCACCAGGTTGACTAGGCATGATCTGCCTTTGTCTGCTTCTGATGAATCCAAACTGGATTGGAGTCAGTGTTTGAAGGTTTTCTTTTTCCTTTTTAATCATTTCCATGATAATGCTTTGATGACTTTGCATATGAGACTAGTCAGACTTATGGAGCTGTAATTTCTGGGGATTGTTGATGGCCTGGCCTTGTGCAGAGAGATTACTATTGCAGCTCTCCATTCACATGACATAAAACCTGTTCTGAGGTTAAGGTTAAATAGTGACTCCAGTGTCCCAAATATTTATGTTTCAGGTTGTTTAGGAGGCATCCTGGGATATTACGGTGGCTCATCAATACAGTTTTTTTGGCCTTAGAGAGTGCATCCTGGACTTGCACACTAGTGGCAGTTGGGGGGGGGGGTTGTTTGAAGGTATTTCCTGAGGGGTGGCTCGGGAAGGGGAAGGGGCTAAAATTGGAGCTGAATTTGTTGGCCAGCAGATTTGCTATATCTTCCAGATTCATAAAGTTGACTCTATTTACAATCAGGTCTACACATTGCTGTGTGCTGCCTTTGAGATTCAGACATAGCTAAAGAAAGCCTTATGGTTGTCCTTTGCCTGTGAGGCTATATTTATATCACATTTGGTTTTAGTAGACTTAACTTGTCCTTTAAGCTGTTTGCTTGTTTGTTTAGCTTAATGAGAGTGCTTTTAATCTTGATGGACTAGCACTTCTTAATTTTAGCTATGACGTTTTTTCTTTTGTTTTTCATCCTGTTTATGTTTGAATTTCACCAGAGTGCTTTGTTTTTTGAGTTAGTTCTGGGGTTATTTCTGGTAGGCATTGTGCTGATGATGTAAGGTATTGCCAACTATGCCAGGAGAAGTAGGGCAGTGGATGTGTAACATATGCCAGCATAGCTACCTGGTGTTTTGTAAAGAATTATATTTCATTTGTATATCAAACTTATTTGTACAGGTGCATGTGCTGAAAATGTATTCATGAAGCTGCTTGTGTTACAAATGTACCAACAGTGGGTCCTGCTGGACAGGAAAGAAATACATCTGTCTGTCAGACTGTATTGCAACTGTTGAAATGAACATAGTGAAAAAGAGGATATTAGAAGAGAAGAGGTTAATTCCAGTCCAGCCAACTTTGAAAAATAGTCTGAAATTAAATTACCTGGTTTAAGCCATAAAGACTGTATCTTACTCTTCTGATTCCAGCCAGAGACAAAATGTCTGCGAATACCAGGACTAGTAATCCTACTGTATTGTCCTTAGGGGTGAACTAATTGTTACCATGGAAGCGTGGAAGTTTTTGAAATGGTTTTATAAATTCCAGATGCTATAACACATAGCAAAGCTCTATGTGTGTGTATTGTGACACATATGTGCTGAAGTCTGGTTTATTTTCTAGTAAGGGGGTAGTGTGGGAATCAGAAGTCAGATGACCAAATGTGTGTGATGTCATTCTATAAGTTAGCGCTGAAATGATGCTTTAATATTAGATGGATACATAAGTCTCAGGGCAGTCTGTCTGTGAAACTTGACAAAAGAAGGACTTGCTCTTTAAGTGAACTAGGGAACAGTAATTCTTTAATCAGTCAGGAAAATATAGTGAGATTAGTTAAGTGTTGTTTTTCTGTATCTGTCTGAATCTTTCCATCAGTGTTATTTTTAATATTTCCTGTGACTGAAACTCTGGTGTTTATTGTAAATAGATAGTTAGTATTTCATGTTCTATTATTATTTATTATTAAATATATTTAAACTTTTCATTGTGGCTGGTCTTTTAGAAAATATTTTAAACGTTGAGAGTACTTACATTTATTTGGTGACACTGTGGCTGCTCCTGAAAGCCTTCCTGCATTGGTCAAGTACTACCATTTGTATTAGTATTCATTTTACTCAGTATAACTGGGTACCCTTTAAGAGCTTGGCTTTGGAGTGTTCTAGTGGCAGAACCTACCTTATAGTCTGGGCAAAGGGGGTGTAGCTGGTAAATCTGTGCAAGCTTTTCTCAGGTGTATGTGTGTGTGTGTGTGTGTGTGTGTGTGTGTGTGTGTGTGTGTGTGTGTGCGTGTGTGTGTGTGTGTGAAAATCAAATCTTAAAGAGAGTGTGTGTGCATGTGTGTGTGTGTGTGTGTGTGTGTGTGTGTGTGTGTTGGTGTGTGTGTGTGTCAGCTACTTGGAGTAGGGACACAGATCACTGGTTTCACAGAGAGGTTGGTGGAGGGCTTGGCTTGGAATACTCAGCTGAGGAGTCAACTCTACAGCTGTGATCAGTGTGGAGTCTTATTTGGGACTTGGTGAACGGAAATTGTTCTTGGTTCCAAGTGAACATCCCTCAGTGGTGTCAGTGGTGAAGATTGAAGCTCCTTGATTACTGCCCAAGAGGAGGGGTGTCTCATATTGGTGAGCAGTGGTGTGGATATTTATTGAACATCTGTAACCTGTAGGTAGTTGTCACTGAATGTGTGTGTAGTCTCAGAAGCCACAAAGTAAGCATACAGAGTTTCATTTTCACAACAGTTTTATTTATTATTAGATTAGTTTACTCAGGGAAAGCAGGCACATATGTCAGCAGAGGATTATGGCAAGCTGACAAAGAAGCAGTTGGCCAAAGTGTGCAAAGCCAAAGGACTGGTGCATGCCAACCTGACTAAAGAGGAAATTATTTCAGCCTTAATCACAGTTCCCCACACAGACCAGCAACCAGGAGATTAACCAGTCTGGTGATGGGGATGCGCAGCCCTCAGAAACAAGACAGTTCACTTTTTCCTCAGAGGACTTAAAAACCCATCTGGAATTAAAGACACTTGAACTAGAGGCCAAACATTTGGAATTAGAATCAGCGGAGAGACTGTCACATTGTCAATTTTTTGTAACTTTGCTACTTTGTATGTTTTTCTAGTGTTATTTGCTGCTGCTATTGTCAATTTTTTTTGTAACTTTGTTACTTTGTAAGTTTTTTCTGACTGTACTCTATTTGAAACTTTTGTAAGTGAATTACTTCTGGAGCTTTTCTCCCCAGGACTCCATTGAAAATGGGCTCCTTGAAGCCCAATGGACTATCCTGGTAAACAAACTTCAAATGAATAATAAATAAAATAAATAAGTGATTAAAGACAAAGATGGTTGACTGTTCATGTAACATAAAATACCAGGAGGCTGTAAATAGCTTATTTATCTATTATTTATTTTCACATTTGTTGACTGGGTTAGACCGACTGGGCAGAAAGCCATTTTTCAGTGGAGGCCCGAGGAAAAAAGCTCCAGATAAAGCAAAAGTTACAAAAAACAGTTTAATACAAAGTTAATCACAGTTTTGTTGGCTATGAGCAAAAATACTCTATACTATACTATACACTATATACAAATACAAAGCAACAATGTTCTATAGAGTAGAAATAGAAGCCTGAAGCTCTAGTTAATAGTGCTTATCTTCTCAGAATTACAGAAATGCCCACTGCCACTGAGATGAATTACCAGAAGCACTAGAAATGACTCACATAGCTGCGGTAGTGGTGTTGCGGTAGCATTGTCACCTCATAGTAAGACGTTGTCCTGTTCGATTCTCAGCTATTTCAAGATTTTAGGAATTGTATTATGTCTAGAAGGTGAATGAAAGTGAATTCTGAATACCATTTTATCAAACAAAACTGGGTGATATAATGGTCACATACATTACAGGATCCAACTGAAACAATACTTGATTGAGCAATACAAAAGAAAATGTCAGAAATTATGGTATATCATTTTGTAAACACTACACTGCACTGAGTTCTAGCTTACCCTTGTTTGTCAATTACTCTAACAAAAATACAATACAGACCTTAACTAATAAAATAAGAGTGAGCAAACAGAAAGAGAAGATATGTACATATTTGAAGGAAGCAAACACATATAAAAAAGCAAATCCACATAATTATTTTATGTGTGAGTCTTTTAAATGCTTGTGCAAATTCATACCCTCCAACCCCACCCATTACACTTTGGTTACTGGGGTACAGCAATGATCACAGCATTACAAATTGCAGGCTTAGCTTGCTTACATTCAAAATAATAGCAACAAAAATGTAACAGATACAACCAGCAGTGGAACACAAAGGTAATAAAAAGTGGTCATGGACACACACACACACACACACACACACACACACACGCACACACGCACACACGCACACACGCACACAAAAGATAACTATGAAAAAATTGTACATTATGTTGAGGTATACATTTTTCAAGTAGAAAAGTGGAATCAGAGGAATAACAAGAAAACAATGAGAGAGGCAGGATTTACCTTGGAAATTGTAAAGAGTAGCACAGGTGTTTAAAACACAAAACAAGTGATAAGTAATAGAGTCCAAGGAAACAGAGAGACTGAGAAATGCGAATGTTGTTAGACAACAGTGACCAAGAAAAAAGAGACACCATATACATATTTACAGGAAGCAGATATACAGTGGTGATGGATAGAGTAGTGCTGTAAATAGGTGATGTGTGAAGGAATTAAGCAAGTGCAGAGTAGTCTTTGGTAACTGATATGTCCTGAGTTGTAGCATTTGTATTTTGCATTGCTCAGACAGATACTGTTTGAGTTGAGTTGGTACCTGAACTTAGTGTAGATATGTTACGTGGTGAGATAGTAAAAAAGGGATTTCCACACTTTTGGAATGGGTAGAGAGAAACTAGTGTTAAAACTATGTAGTTTAGTAGCAGGAGATTGGAGAGTAGGGCCTACTGTATTGTGATTGCTGAGCTTGTAGGCTGGGGTGTTATTAATACTATTCACTGCAAGTGCAGAGGGGGTATTTTGATGTGGTAATTTCAAAAATGGGGAGCCCAGAAGCAATTGGAACTGTAATGTATTGAGAGCCAGTTTGCCTTGGATAAAATAAGGCAATCATGTTCCAGATGAGGGGAAATTGTTGAGGAAGATTCATATTTTATTAGATAAGGTCTATAGTGTTAATTTATTTTTGTTAGAAGAGGTGACAAATGAGGGTAAGCTATACTCAGCTTGTACGAGCAGGACAACATTCCAAATGGCTGCCCGAGTGAGTGAGGAAAAGAACTGCAATATTTTCTGAGCCCAGCAAAGAAGGTAGTTGATATAAGTATGACTAACTAAAGTCACCACATCATAGGCAATATGCAAGACCTTTAATGTTGCAGTTTTAGAAAATCTCAAGAATCAGTCACCATATCTGGGAAAGCACCATGTACAAAAGCTGTGTCAACCAAACTACAATTCTCTATGTCAGTTTTGACAACTACTGTTCTATCTGTCTCCATAAAGGTGCTATCTATATTACACTATTTATTGATTTTTCACTCTTTTGTGTGCAGAGAGATGTCATCAGATAGTGCACAATAATATTTTGAGTATATACGTCCATCATTTATGGCAGAAAAGTGGTACATGCATATTTATCCCTTCTCTACTGTCATATCTGTAGATTATTAAGGGTACAAAGTTCCATTTGTGTGCTTCTTTCCGTCTTACACTGTAAGTACAGACATTCCCTAGGATTAAGCAAGCAGCCATGCAGGAATAAGTTATTCCTGCATGCCAGGGACCGTTCCTGTACAGCACGGCAGCGCACCTTGCATATTTATGAAGGCGCGCTGCCTGTGCTGTTAAATGGACATGGAGCTGTGTACGAGTGCAGGGGGTGTGTCTGAGAGCAGAGCTGTCACAATACGCATGCCCTGGCACTCCAGAATTGCTTTTTGGAAATTAAAAATGAGTGAGAACACTCGTAACAACCCCAACCCATCAGGAAAACAAAAGGGGTCAAAGGCAAAAGGGACAATCATCCCTACCAAGCATACCTCTCAACTGTACAGATCTTTGCAGAATGCCCAGATGTTTGCCACATATTCCTGGTGTTCCCCCTAAAATGTGTACCTGTCTGGCAAATATCTGAGGATTGAAGTCATTAAATAATGACAACATATTTGAGTACAAGACTCCACACATCCATCAGAAGAATCATGCTAATATAAAACCTAATTATTCTATCAACTTTTTAAGTCTTTAAGAGCAATATTTAAAATCCGCCCCTATTTGTCCCCCCCCATCATTGTGGGCTTTTGTCCAGATATTTTGCACTAAGAAGTTGAGAGGTATGCTACCAAGCCAAAGGTTATTAGGATAACACAGGCAGCATAAGTACTTAGCACACCTCCCAACCCGTCAGAGCAAGAAATGTGGACAAAGCCAAAAGGGACAAATGTCCCACAAAGCAGAAAGCTGATAACATTACAGGTTTAGAATTAGCATGGATATTCTGAAGGGTATAGATAAAATAACACAACAATTTTTTTTTTTTTATAAATGCCATAAAGCTTAAGTGTAGCTGTGTGGGTGTGCGAGTTGCTTAGCTACGCTTAGTCCAGCTTAAACAGCACAAGACATTAAATAACAAGAGACATCCAACATAACCAGTATTGCAATAGTGTAGTGGTTAGAGCGTATGCTTTGTAAGAAGTCACTCCCAGTTCAATCCCCATTGTAGCCAATTCACATTTTACATGTGAAAGCAGTACATAAACAATTTTTGTAGTATTACCTACTAAATAACATATATTTGTTAACTGGAGTACTGCATTACATCCAGATGTGAGGTATCAGTTTAATGAAGTTATGAAATCCCCATATAAGTGCCTCATACAGTATAGTCACACATGAATAAATGTAATGAAAGCACACTGGGGGATGTCAGGGACAATAAACAAATTTATAATATGTAATGAATGATGAATCAATGCAATACAGCAGATAGTCCATAAAATGAAAAATAAGCAATGCTAAGCATTGCACAGCTCTGCTTACCAGGTGTAAGCATTATGTAAATATGACTGCTAAGCAATGAGTAGCCCAGCTAAATGGATTTGCCCATTGGTAAGCAGTGCTGAACTTGCCCCTTTAATCAATGCCAACCTTAGCTAAGCAGGTTTGCCCATAGCTTAGCTTAGATCAGCATATTCAAAACCATCCAATCATGGCAAAGGGTGGGAAATCAGCCATATTTAAACCCCATAGGCAGGAATACAGCTCATAACTGGTTGCAGCTTCCCACTGTAGGCAGAATGACTGGAGTCGGAGAGGGAATGTGCTTCTGTGCGCAGCACTGGGGCATACAGGAGTCCAAGGTCATGGTAGGACTCCTGGTAAAAAAAAACATGACGAGAGACTGCTGCAGGGCCAGTACAAAGGCTCCCAATATAAAGCGGAAGCCTGGGACTGTCTCGCTCATGACCTCACCAGTGCCACTGGTATCCTTCCAACTGGTGAGCAGGTCAGGCACCATTATGCTGACCGGAAACAGAGGAAGAGGGAGCTCTTGGACCAGTGAGTCCAAGAATCAAGGCAGAGGGGTGATGTCCCAGCAGTGTGCAAGTACTCATACCAGTAACTGTTTAATAATGCCCAGCCTGTGTATATGATGGATAGGTATGGCTAAATATTTCTCTATTTCCCTTACAGCTGCAGCTGCGTGGCTGTGAATCAGGAAGCCCATGCTAGTAGGCTGCAAAGGCTGCATCGCGAGGCTGGTGAGTAACAATCTGGCTTGTAGTAGTCATACCAAATAAATATAAAAGTAGTAGAAAGTCACCTGCCAGTATAAAAACTGTTTTGTATATGGGTTGTACTGAATAAACCAGACAATATGACAGTAATAGGTTGCATTTAAATAAAACTGTAACTGACTGGCAATAAAGCTCTAAATCCTGGACTGGTTGTGTTTACTCTGGTATTGTATAACATTTTTAGTGTTGCATTCTCTGAATAGTAATGTTGTGTTAACCACTGTTACTCACACTGTGCTACATAATAAAAAATGTCTAGGAATGTCTGTATAAGACTGTTGTAATCACAAGGTCAGATTGTACAACCGAGAGAGATTTGGACAGAAAACACTAAAGAGATAGATAGCAATATCAAAACAGCACACTCTGCTGAAACTTAAATTGTTGTATCTTTATTAGACACAGCCATGATTCAAATCCTGGGAGTGGTAGTAAGCTGTATGCATAATCATACCTCTCAACTGTATACATTTTTTCAAAATGTCCAGATAATTGGTCCATATTTTCTGCCTATTACCCTGTCTCCCTGGCAAATCAGTGGGATGATCTCAGAATTTTAGTCAGCAAATAATGACATACATCTGATTTTCAGACCCCAAAACCTTCAGAAAATGTATATGAAAACAAATCCTGTCACTCTATCAGCTCTCCAAGCTTATGAGAGCAATATTCAAAATATGTCCCTAGTTGTACCCACATATTCTCAAGCTTTGACCAGAGTGTGTGCATTAAGAGATTGAGAGGTATGTGCACAATATTAACTCGGAATCTGGGAATATGTGTAGAAACAGTCAGGTAGTGTTAACAAACATTCCCTCCACAAGTATACCAGGTAAGAGATGTAGAAATTAGCTATAAGACAGTTGAAGTATACACTGTTTACAAACATACCACTGCCCAAACCAAGGCCATAGGGTATTGTAATAATACCTGTACCTTAATGATTAGAGCAATGATCATTAAAGTTGTGAGAACTACAAGGATATATAAGTTGTTAATTGACACCCCCCCCAACATATCTGCAACAATAATCTAAATACACACATCAGTGGGTATGTTTATACCAAACCTACTATTGGGAC
>NC_056725.1:833830392-833842892 GCF_019279795.1 Protopterus annectens
ACACACACACACACACATATATATATATATATAAATAAATATATATATATATATATATATATATATATATACATACACACACACATACATTTTCCCTACTGTTGAATAAGTGTGCTGCATGATTTGTTTGAGAAAGCATGACACATATCTGCAGCTCAGATGGCTTTCTAGTAAATTGATGTGCCTACTGTGTGCTGGGTCCTGGGTTACACACTTGCAAGGGCTGATAATTTATTTTATTGTCAGAAAAAGGGCTGTTAGATACAGAGTGATTAAGGCACCTGTAAGCAGTTGTAAGTGGGTGTGAAATGGACAGTTATGTATGTGTTTGTGTTGGGAATAGATTGCCCTTTTTTTGTTAAGGTAAGAGTGGGATGTTGGGGAAGGATAGTAGGTATATTTGGGGAGGTAGGTTTGGGCGGAAGACAGACAAGACAGACAAGACAGCATACAGGGGTGGTATATGACACGTGGTAGGTAAACACCTTAGATGGGAAGGGTGTTTGGAAATTAGAAGCCCATGAGCCCCCAAATGGAAACAGTGGGACTGAGGTCCCCACCCATGGGCAGTCACCACTGCACCTTCATGGCTCTGAAGGAGACTGTGCTGGGGGCTGAGCAGGAAGGGCAAGCTGAACCTCTAATTGTGTCACAAGGGCCTCAAGGTGGTGTAGCAGATCCCCCCAATTCTCTGTGGAGCTCCCTATGCACCAGACCCTGACTTCAGGTTACAGGATCCTGTCTGTGCACGCTCCTGTGGGGGGGGGCAAGCACCATCCCCTGAGGTGGTTCCACCTGAAGGTAGTGCAGGATCAGCAGATGAGGAGGTCCTGGGTTGGGTCCCAGATGTGCTGTGGCCTGTTGCCACAGCCAGATGAGGTGGGAGAGGTGGTTCTGCTGGGAGCAGCCTTCCCAAACATGCTATTGTGTTGCAGATTTAGAACATATGTCGGTAGTAATAGTCAACACAATCCAGGATTAGTTATAACAGCATGCATAGATATTCCCATTAACCCAAAAACACCATATTTGGAACAGTTGCACAGCAAACAGAACACATGGATATATGGAACCACAGTGGCCATAACAATGGCATGCAGGTTACATTGTTAGCAACAGGCCACCAATGATAGTGTTTCAATATGGAACATGAATAGAAACACATTTCAATATTTGTTGCACAATAGGAGATATGTCCCAACAGTAAGTTTGGTGTAAACATACCCACTGATGTGTATGTTCAGATTATTGTTGCAGATATGGTAGGGGGAGGAGAGAGATGTCAATTAACAACTATTATATCCTTGCAGTATGAGGTCCTAAGACCTTTTCTCCTGTTTATGCCTACCAGGTACCATGCCAAGAGAGCGTCTCCCTGCTTACACTCCACAGGAGAATGAAATACTTATCAACTAACTCATGCATCACCACATAACCCTCTTTGGGTGTACGGTCCATGATCTGCAGGAGAGGACTGCCCTGTGGAATGAGCTCATCCACAGGGTAAATTATGTTGGCCTGCATAACCGCAGTTATGAACAGGTGTGACATCGTTGCACTGAACTCATCCACCATGCTCATCAGTGTGCTGCTGCAGTTAGGAGGGGCCAGCTAGCCACAGGTGGGGGTCATGCCATCCAGCCCCTACTGACACATGCTGAGGAGCTCCTCACCAGCCTTGGGGCACCTGCCTGCCAGCCAAGTCAAGAACCTGATGATAGCATTGTGGAGGTGGGTGCTACCCACACAATAGACATGGAGCAGGTAAGGCTCCAGGGCACATTAGAAGACCACTGTTGCTTATCCATCTTCATCTGTAAAGTATCGTCATGCATATGTCAGATAACATGGTCTGTTCCTGCAGTGTAGTAATGAATAGATGTGCATAATCTGTAGTATTGTGGGTTTGTACTGCTGATGTACTGAAATGCTGCTCCCTCCATGTACCAATGCCACAGGTGTGGCTACTGACATCACATCTCTCACACAACTATGTAGGTCCCTCTGATATACCTCTGGGGCAGCAGCCTGTAGCTGCTGAGTATGGAGGTCTTTTGTTCAAGTTTGACAATACACTGGCCATGTTATGGCCATGGTATTTGCCATGCACACATTTAACACACCTACTCATAATGCATGCTGTACATGTACACTTATTATTGCTGTTAACTGCACTGCATCACAGTGGTCACCATGTGGCATAGCTGAAGGGTATTTAAGAGTCCTGCAGTATAACTAACAACCTGTCAGTGCAAGATGTGTGGACATAGATGAACATAATGGTAGGACAAATGACCTACAGTAGGGACATGTCTGAAGCATTAGCCTTATACAGTGGCTACAACAGTGTATATACCACTATTACAATGGCAACTGTTACAGATCTACACAACGGCATATCACAATACCACATTCCACAAATTTTACAACCTGTAATATGATCCTAACATGAGCAATGAATGTGTAATATGGAATCCTATATTAGGACAACAAATATGGGGAATACATACCTTAACAAACACTGGAAGCATATGTGTGCACACACTCCAAATAACATATTGTGGCAGCAGCTTTTGAGGTACTGCAGCATTCCCTCTTCTTGAGTATGCACCTTCCAGCAAGTACAGGTCCTCAGTGTCACACCAAGTAATGGTCTGCTGTCCAAGAAGTATGTACATAACATTTTCCCACTCACCTGCGACAGATGCAGCCATGGCTTGCACACATCTTACAAACCATGGAATGGATCCCATATCCAAAAGGTAGCACTCAGGAGTGGGTGACATAGCCTTACCCAATCATTGCATATACCATGGCAAACAGTGCAGACAAGCATGTATGTGACGTTGAAGTATGGGACAACATAAATGTAGAAAATAAACAGATACCCATCCAAGACAGATTACAACACATGTTGCAAACTAGTCACGGAGGCTGCCCAGAAACATGCAGCAAGACTGAGGGACTTGCTGGAATGTCTAGCAAGTACTGCCTGTGCAGTACCTGTGTCAACAATTACCTGGACTCTTCATAAGTGTGACCTATGGGTTAGGGTAATCAGATGGAAGAATTGTTCCACAGAAGACATCATCCAATACTCCCTACAGGTAGCATATGCATAACATCAAGTCTCCCAAAGGCATGTGTTGCAATGTGTAATGGTGTACCGAGACCAAGGCTGAAACCTACAGACAGTATTAATAAAGATACATGCGCTACAAAAGTAACACCTCACTCCACCTCAGGCCCACCATCCCCATCTGTACCTTGCTGGTGTCACTGTACACTTTTAGGTTTGCTGTTTATTAGCAGGAACTAGCAGGTAGACATGGTGTTCTGAATTTGGGACACTGCAAAATGACACTCATGTGTGGCACATAGTTGTCAAGCATCTGCAAAAAGGGTGAGGAGGGGGGGGGTCATCTTGAAACACAACAGTGAACTGAAGCATAAATCCAAAGTTCACTAAGAATGACTGTATCTGAACACAGTTAAGGTCATGCATTGTGCCAGACATAACCCTGACTCCACAGCAATAGTGAAGGTACTGTGTGACCTCCAAGGGCTGTCCAGATGGGCTGACCTTGCAGTCTGGCAGAGTTGGGGGACATTCGTAGGGTGGAGTGACCAAATAATGGCAAGTGAAGATGGGCCATGCTAGTATACCCCTTCCAGGAATAGTGACTGCTGTAGTTCACTTAATAGGTGCTGCAACAAACCATCATGTTAAAGGTGTGCACACTTATGCAACCCACATATTGTATGCATCTCAGTAAGAATCTGCACATCTAACACATTTGTTTGATACTGCATTTGATTGCACAGGTCATATATCACATTTCAGGTGTGTGCAATGTTAAAATATGCATTATTGTGGCCCCATGGCATATCAGGGAAGAGGGTGGTATGTCAATAATGGTGTGTACACTCCTCATAGCCACAGTAAGCTTTGAAAGTTGTCAGTGTAATTGGATTTTATTGCTCATACATGAACTGCAGATGAGGAGATCTGCAAATCAGACATCAGGCATTCACTATTGACATCTGTCCTCATATCATCCCAGGTATGTATCAAACAAACATATAGGGGTTGTGAGCAACAGAGCAAACATAACTGCCACAGATATACTCATTCAGCAATGGTGTGTACACTTGTGAGGTATGGTGCACAGTACATGCCAGGGTGCTGAACAGGTGCACAGCAATACTGCGTACATGGGTGCAGTATGTTCCAGGGGAAGGGGCATCACCTACTAACTAACTCATGCATCACAGGGATGTATAATGTTGGTAACAGGGATTGAGTATAGCTACAGTGCATGCTGTTGAGTGCCATATGTCAAGCATGTTGACAGTTAGGTAATGAGAGGTCTGTGTAATATCTTTGTGCCACCTCACCTGTAAGTGTGTGTGTGTGTGTGTATGTGTGTGCACGCATGTGTGTAAAGGTAAGCAATGACTTACAGGTCTTAAAGTGCGTTTTTTGTTTTCCCCTCACAGATAGTGAGGTGGGTCAGGGTCCCTCTTGCAGGCAAACTGATGTTAGTGTCCATACAGGCTCTGACAATGATGATAGGTATGGTGAGGCACAGGCAGGGTTGTCAGGGGCTGAAGCTGTGCCATCGGTTGACATCCCACTGTTATCCATCCCATCTCCACACACAGTCACATTGCCTATACATACCCCATCACCAGTGGCCATAGATGAGGTACAGGTTAGTGGGTGGTGGCATGGGACAGGACAGTGTGGTGACTATGGCAAGTGTGTCTGTACACAGCAGCCATAGCCGAATGACCGGTGAGGTCCCACACAGGCAGATGTACAGGGGTGCTCATAGGAGGGCTGCTGGCCATCATGCCCTGGCAGAAGTGCCACAGCAGGTGTCACCAGATGCATGTTTTGAGCCATCATGGAGGCACAGGCACGTATGGAACATTATACCAGAGGCTCCAGAGGGCTACTCCTTCTGCTGTTATTGACAACATCTGTGATCTTTCAGGTGCCCGCCGTTATTTTACACAGGTCCTATATAGATGGTTGGGTGAGATGGTGGGAATCCTCAACTGTGCAATATCTGTGTTAGAGCATATGGTGGGAGTAGGGCGACAGCCCCGTGGACATAGGTCGTCAACACCAACAGGTGGAGGTTTACGTGGACATGCAACAAGTCACAGCTGCTCCTGTAGTGGCAGTACCAACACCAGCACTTTGAGGGGGTGCTGTCCACACCACAACACAGCAGGCCACGTGCATGTGTCCCTGTCCATTCCCAACAGGGACTCAGATCCAGCAGACATTTGTCATCTGGGGAAAGTACCATATCTGGCCTTGTACCTGGTAGTGCCCATGGAACCCCTGGCAGGCACAGTTCTCGTGTCCATGGCCAGGGACGGTGAACTACACACCCTGCCAGGTATGGTCTGCAGCTGTCCAAGAAACCCCTGTATAGGGCAGCCATGTGGCAGAACCGTGTGCATGCATACACACACACACATCACCAACACAGCTAGGACACCTCCATAACTACACACACCACATCTGCACAGCCCAATTAATAACAAAACCCCCTAACACACACACATGATGTCAACCAAACTGCTCAGCCTAGGTCTCTGGGAAACCACAACACACCCTGTGCATATGATAATACCTGTGCTACATCCCTGTCAGCTATACCATCAATGCAGGGACAGGCTAATATGGCTCTGATGCACAGGGTGAATGTAGTAAGGTATAGCAATGTAATGCTGTGTAACATGTTTTCAGCAGGAAAGTTTAATGCTTACATGTCAGGATTTGTAGCTGTCCAGCCATGATGCATTATAGCTGTTATTAACACTGACTGATTGTGGTCCCCAGAATGTATTCAGTTTGTGTTGTAGGTGTCTGTGTGTCAGCAGGATGTTGGTCTGCTGTTGTTTCCTACAAGGGGTATGGCACTGTGGTGATACATTGATACTGTGTCATACCCTGGGTACAGCTGAACACAAGCCACAGGTATGTATAACAGTTACTTCATGTGCCACATGGCTGATAGGTCTGAGGGGTGTATACACGTGAGTGCATGGTGGCTGATGTCAGCAGTCCTTCTACAGTGGACAATGGTAAGTGTACTGGGTGGCACACACCACATGTTTGTGTATATAACACACACACACACACACACACACACAGAGGCTTTGGTGTTGATGCAATACACAGAGAATACTGTATACACATATGTACTTAATTTTGCAGTGAACCCATTTTAGCCTATGTAATTCCACCAAGAAAAATAGCTAAACATCACATCAGTAAATAATCAGTCTGCTACTTTAATGTCATTGACAGTACTGGGAGGGTATATAGGTTCATAGGTTCGTACTAGGCTATCTGCCCTAGGGCATTTATAAGCCTAGCTAGAGTGTGTGTGGCTTTCACCACCCCTTAGGATGAGAATACTATGCCCATTTAGGGTTTAGTTTACTGTGCCTCTATCTAGTAGTGACACAGAGATGACACCCAGGGTAAACCTACGATCTCCCATCCACTCGTCAAGATTTCTCTTGAAGAGAGTCAGTGAGGGGCTCTGCCTAACATGGACTGGGATTCTGTTCCAGAGTGTAGGGAGCCTCTGGGTTATGAATCTGTCCCTCCAGCACGTCTTATTTATTTCTGTGTTGAGGTTCAAATCTCTTGCTCTCGTGGCTCTGATGGATTTGGATTTTCTGAGGTGGAGCATGTCCATTAATTCCGGATTGGACATGGCCTTGTACGTCAGGCATAGATCACCTCTGAGTAGTCGGTATGCGATTGAATAGAGCTGGAGTTTCTTCAGCCGGGCAGCATATGACATATGTTTGAGACCCTTTATCCTCTTGGTGAGGAACCTTTGGGGTCTTTCCAACTGCTGCAGGTGTCGGGTAAGATACATCCCAAATGGGGCATTGTACTCAATCATGGGCCTGATAAGAGAAGAGTACAGGGGCACAATGACCTCTCTTGATCTAGATGTGAATCCCTTCATGATAAGGTGGGCAATATAGAAGGTCTTCCTAACCACTTTGGCAATGTGAGTGTCAAATGAGAGGTTACTGTCAATTTGGGTCCCTAGGTCCCTGATTACCTCTTCCGTACTTAATGGATTACCACCTATGTGGTAATTTGTGGGTACCTTGTTTTCCCAAAGGGCATGACTATACATTTTTTGGCGAACAGTTTAAGGCCATGGCTCTGGCACCAATTATCCATTTCTATGAGGCCTCTCTGAAGGATGCTTGTGTCCGCTGGAGTATCGATTATGGTGCCCAGTTTGCAGTCATCTGTGAACTTTGTCAGCCACAATCCTCCTATGTTTGCTTTCACCTCAGAAAAATAAATGCCGAACAAGAGGGGTCCCAGGACTGAGCCCTGTGGGACACCGCTTGTGACTGGCTTAGAGTCTGACATGGCTCCAGCAATTCTGACCTTGCGGGTTCTGTCCTTGAGCCAGTTTGCAACCCATCTTGTGACAAATGGGTTTACATCTAAGCTGGTGAGTTTGTCTATGATGCCCGAGTGGGGTATTGTGTCGAAGGCTTTTGCAAGGTCAAGGTAGGCTGTGTGAACTGCCTTATCCTCATCAATGACCTTAGTGACTGTTTCAAAAAAGTTGACTAAGTTCAAAAGGCAGGATCTGCCCTTGACAAAGCCAAATTGGGTAGGATCCAATGTCTGTAGGTCCCCAATGTCTTTGTTTATGAGTTCCATAATGATCCTTTCCATAGCTTTGCAGACCAGGCTCGTCAAGCTTGTGGGGTGGTAATTTCCAGGGTCTGTAGAAGCACCGCCTTTGTAGAGTGGGACCACTGTTGCTGTATGCCACTCTTTGAGTGCATTATCCTGTAGTAAGGCTAAGATTAAACAGCAGCCTTATGTGCGGGTTTAGTTCCTCTTGGAGTTCATGTAGCACACAGCCTGGGACACCGTCCGGTCCCATTGATGCTGTGTTTTTAGCTTTGGAGAGGGCGGCTCTCACCTGGGCATCTGATATGTTAGGGAGGCTACACTCTGCTGGGATAGATATTTCTCCTTTTGGGTGCGGGGCAGAGAAATTTGCACTGAACCTGTCTGCCAGAATGTTGGCAATGTCTGTGGGTTCAGTGTATTTTGGACTAACTCTGAGCATATCTGGGAGTTTCCACCCAGGTTTCTAACATAGCTAAAGAAGGCCTTGTGATTGTCTTTTGTGTCTTTTGCGATTTTTCTCTCAAAGTTGGCCTTGGATGATTTTATGAGTGATCATAGTTTTTTGCTAGTACTGATCAGAAATGCCTTCCCTTTTAGAGATTTTGCTCTGTCATGTAGTAGCTTTCTCCTCCTGTTGTAAAGTTTGTTAATGGCTGGGGTCCACCAGACAGGGTGCCTGCCCTTGGAGGAATGGGTCTTGGTTTTATTTGGGATTGCATGATCCATGCATTCTTGAAGGTGCCCGTAGAAGTTATTTATAAAGGATTCAGCGGTGTGGGTTGTGGTTTCCACTGGTCCAGGGGCCTTGAAGGATACCACTTCAGTCTTAAGAAGTGTGAAGTTGGCTTTTGAGAAGTTCTTCACTGTGGTCTTTTGTGCAGGGGGTGGGGGCGGGATGTGGATTTCCAGTGAGATTAATTTATGGTCTGATCTCACCAATGAGGGGTATACTTCCGGTGTGGAGCATTTTGTCCCCATGTTTGTGATGATCAGGTCTAGTATATTATCTCCTCTTGTGGGAATGGTGACTAGTTGTTCCATTGCATTTGAGTTTATGAATTCTAGGAACCTTTGGGCTAGGGTGTTGGGGCTTGACTAATGTTCTCAGTCTATGTTTGGGTAGTTGAAGTCTCCCAATATGATGGTATTTGGAGAGACATTCATACTCTCCAGTGTCTTCAGGAAGGCTGAGTGGGGTTCCTGAGTTTGAGAGGGTGGTCTGTAGCATGCTACAAACTGTAGGGCAGTTTTGCCTATGGTTAGTTGCACCTGGATGGTCTCCAATGCTTCGTGCGTTGCCACTAACCTGGAGGTGTGGGTGTCTTTGATGAATATGGATACTCCCCCTCCTTTTGTGGTTCTGTCCAAGTTTTGGGGCCGGAAAGCATGATATGAGGTAAAACCTGGAAGTGCTGGGGTGCTCTCAGGAGCCTTGAACCAGGTTTCAGTCACTGCACAGACATTGATGTTCTCCATACTGAGGAGGGCTTCGAGAGCGTGCATCTTGAGGTTTAGACTTCTGGTATTGAGCAGCATTACCCTTAGTTTTTTTTTTTACTTGTGTTTTCTAGGGAGGTGGGTTTGTCTTTTGAGCCTTGCCTAAAAAAGGCACTATGGGGGTGGCAAGAGCCTTGACCAATATCCGGAAGCCCAGGGGTGACAGGTGCAAGCCATCCCTTGTGAAGCAGTGTGGCTTGTCAAGCATGTCATCCCAAGCAGACAGACATTGGATCCCCCTAGAATGACACCAGTAATTAAGCCAATTGTTAAAGCTGATCATTTTGTCTTTGTACTGTGGTATCATTCTTGGTGAGGGTAAGATGCTGCTCAGGGTCAGGGTCATACCGGCCTGGGCTACATAATCAGAGAGCTCCTCTATGTCTCTTTTCATGTAGTCCAGGGAGGTACGTCTCAGGTCATTCACACCGGCATGGACAATGACTGAGTCATATTTGTACTTGCTTTGGAGTGACCTGAGTGCTTGTATTATGTGGCGGATTCTAGCGCCCGACAGGCAGCTTACTGTAACCCTCTCCTTGTTCAGTCTGGTGAGAGGGACATCAGTGTGTCTGACTATGGAGTCACCTATTACAAGTGCATCTGGCGTGTTGTTTGGCCTTAAGGGCTGTGACTGTTTAGCACACTGACTTTGTGAACTATGTGTTGCATGTGCTATGTCTTGAGGTAGTGGTCGCTTGGGTGTCTGCTTTGGAGGCCTCTGTTGTTTTGATAGATTTTTAATCAGAGCCTCCGAGTATGTTTTTGTGTGTTTATGTGTTTGGTTTGCAGTTGTGATAGGTCTATCTGAGACTGGGTTTGTGGTGTGCGTGGTTACCTTCTCCTCCTGACTGGTTTTGCCAGTACTGAGTTGAGAGAGCTCAGCCTCCAGTTTGGCTATATAGTTGCATCTCTCACATATATTTGTATTTGTTGGGAGGAAGAGAGGGTTGTCTGTGTACATGAGGCAATTGTAACATTGCCTCAAGATTCCTAGATTCACCAGCTGAACAGGAGAGGACGCCAGCAACTGACCCTTCGACACGCTAGAATAGTGTAAAGGATTGCTGTGTAACTGAGTCAGAAAGGACCTATAGGGAAATGGGTACTCAGGGGGATTTAGGTGAATTAAGTACTTTCTTTTTGTTTAAGAGTGCTTTACCTGTATAAAAATGCTTTAGGAGCAAGTGCTGGGCTTTTCAGATAGGGAATAGACTGTTTAGATTGCAAGTAAAGCAGTTCTAAGGGAAAATTGAAGAGCAGACTTTGCGGAGCCAGAAATAGTTTAAACTTGATTAACCGGTGCTGCCCGATGCTGCTCTATGAGCAACTTTGCGCAAAATCATGCAAAAGTGTACAAAAATGGGATTTATAGCAGGGGGTTGAAAAGAGCTAGGAAGCGACCCAAAATGGCCAATAAACTACAAGTTGCTGGGCTGGAACCACTCCTCTAGGGACAAATACGTTGCTCAGTGCTCCCCACTCCCACTGGTGAACAAAGAAGCTTCCTCTTATCCAAATAAGGATATGGATAGCACAGGAACTATGACAAAGCCCAGAGATCAGTATATGTCCCTTTCCCCAATATAGTGCAATCCTGGAGTTGGTAAACATAGGTGTGTTGGTGTGGGTGGCACAGACCTCCACTTTGGAGGTTGTGGGGTGGTGTAGAGCCACACATAGTGTGAGTGACAACTATTTTACATGTAAACATAAACACTACAGTATTACAGCAGACTATGTTGGGGATACACACAATAACCCCAATGAGGGTGGTTGTGTCCACAACATCAACAACCAACTATATTTACCAACTCCAGTATCACTGTACAGCTATACAGTGAGGAAGAGGACATTTACACATCTACTACTAGTTTTGATGGAATGAATTTCCATGAGATGATTCCTTTGAGATGTTAGCATTTGCCAGTCAGTTCCTGGACAGATGACCTCCTGTGAAAATGTATTTTCTGCAAACTGAAGTAGATCCCTTCATGTACACACAAACTTACTTGGCAACACTGAGAGTAAAACCCCATACTTATTGCTACTAATGTGTTTGGCCTTAATTGCACACACTACACAGCTTTTAGGATGAGGTGTGTCCCAAGTTTCTTGTTAACTGAGGGACATCACCAGGCCTTGTACAGTATGGTAATGGGGGATGTACTGGGTGTTAATGAACAATACATAGTATGGCATACTGTCATATACACATTGACAAACACATAACAGTCATAGACACATCTGAGAGACCTGAGCTTATCAGTGCTAACTACCTTGTCCGTTAGTCCATTCTGTTACAGATAATTTGCACACAGGACATGCATCATTGGGCTGGATAATGTAATCAGTTACCTGTATGGTTGATGGTGACAATGGTCCTCATACAGTGAAGCTTGGGACATGTACTGGGGGTACCATGGTGTAAAGACAGTATACCCAGCACCCACACCCCACATTGGATATTTTATTCACTGAAACCCATGATAATATTCTGACATACCCACAATTACACATTGACCAGGACTGCAATACAACCTCTTGTCTATCTCATCAGTGCTACTACAGGGATATACATTTACTGCACATGCCACAGGCCTAGTAGGGTGATGGTTTGTCATGGCTATCCTGATGTCAGTAACATCACTATCCCTTATACTGTATGGCCAGGTGTACTGTATTTGGAGAATGTTGCCTCAGAATGCTGTAAAATGAAATTATAAACACTTTCACTCATAAACACACTTGCCAGGACTCAGAGGGTAACCCATGCCTATCTACCCATTTGAACAACAGTGTTGTGCTGGTACTGCAAGCTCCAGGTAGCCCATAGGGTGAAGAGTGTAACAAGGTACATTTAATGTCCATTACAGCAGAAGCCATTTCTAACTATGGCAATGGGGGATGTAGTGTGTGAGAAGATCCTCAGGGTATTATCAACTGCAAGTTTACAAACACACACACACTGTTATTCTCAGCAATGCACACTGACACATTTGCCAGTACTTGGGTCCATAGGTGCAGGTGTTCCTAGGTGTGTATCAGGATATTGTCCATGGAGAGATGAGAAGAGTAGGGGATGTGGGTACAGTGGTGTCATGCCACCTGACATTTGTCAGCAGGCCATCTATCAACTGATGCCATGTGAGTGATCCTCAGGGTGACAGTTAAATGCAACATCCAATCATTCGGTTGTCTCTTTCTGAGGGCCAGTGATGTGCTCCAATTGACATGTATGCAACATATATTACATAACATGGCCAGTGTTTGGGTTAGAGACCTGTACCCAAGC
>NC_056725.1:833847892-833872892 GCF_019279795.1 Protopterus annectens
CATAACATGTCTAGCAGTCTGATATCTCACTGGCTTGTTATCAGGTTTGTTTGTGTCTTTCGGCTTTTCCCGGTTAGGGGTCGCCACAGCGGAACTCCCATCCGCTAATGATTGGCAGTAGATTTTTACATACTGGCTTGCATGATATCAATAATTAATGATGTACTGTTCATATGGACCTCTTACTGCATGACGTATGGACAAAGGGTGACAGACTTGGGGGGGGGTGGAGACACAAACACAGGGCCAATATTGACATATTGCTGTGATAAATTGAGAAATTTCCTAGTGTAACAGGGTTTGTTGTGACATATCTCTTCTGAGGGATATGAAGTCAATAACTCACATGGATGTCACCATGTACTGACTGCAGTCATCAGAGTATGCTACTGCATATCTAAAGATAGGAAATGTGTGAGTAACACAACAAATGTAAGACTCTAAACTCTGGATAGTCAGCAGATAGCCCTACTGGTGAGAGATTCCTCAACCACATAACACTGTCATGCCAGACTTTAAATCATGTAGAACAGCCATATCTACACAAACCCTGTTAAGCCATTACTTCAAATGTAGAACAGCAATACTTACATTCTGTCCCCATGTCTGGAACATCCCCCTCCTGTTTTTTGGCCTGTCTCCACAGTGTATGTTGTAAGAGGTATTTCCAACTACCCTCTGTGATGCTGTTTTTTGTCAAACACCCACATAATGTCCTGCTCACAGTGAAGGAAAAGGGCCAACACCCACATGAAGTGCTTAGTTATAAGAGTATGTTTCCATGCAATTGGCTATAGGAATGAAACCGCACCTGTTCCACATGTAATTAGCAAGTGGGGGACTGCAATCTGTGCACAGACCATCAGCTGATCATGAGCATTCCTTACAAAACTCAAGCTACTGCCTATGCAAAACAGATGTACTTTTCCACATCCACCAGAGAGAGGGGGGAAGAGAGAGAGAGAGAGAGAGAGAGAGAGAGAGAGAGAGAGAGAGAGAGAGAGAGAGAGAGAGAGGGAGACACACACACACAAAGTAAGAAAGGAAGGGTGTAAGAGAGTAAGAGCCAAGCGTGTTTGTGTATGATCCATGGGTGGAGAGTGGTATCTGGGTATTACAAGAGTTGCCTATATTGTTTACTAATCCATACTGTCACATAGTAATTGCACATGGCTATACACATTTATGGCTGATGATTGTCTACAACAACTTCTACAGTGTTTGAAAACTGTTGGCCTTGTAATGTGGACAATGGGATATAGGTTCTCAATATAATGATGTGGAAAAACCCACACTGCAATGGATCCTGTCAGTACACAATCACCCCAACAGGATACTGATGACACATACATAAACTTACCAGTACTGAGTTTCAAACCCCTACCTGACTATATATTGCTATTACAATGTTATGCAGTTAATACACACACCACGGAGCTTACATGTTGGAGAGCTGTCCAAAGGTATCTTTGAAGGTGAGTGACATCAGCAACAGTGCTAAAGGAGGGATAAGGGAAGTGTAGTACATGTGAATGTCCACAAAAGCAGGTGTCAATAGAGACACACACCCACACATTATCACATTTGGCAGGATCAGGATTAGAACCTCTACCTAACTAGTTTGCTATATTACAGTATTACGCAGTTATCACAAGATCCACAGAGTTTCTAGGACTGACACATGGCCAAAGGGTTATTTCAAGGTGAATAACATCAGCAGGCATGCTAAAGTAGGGCAATGGGAGGTGTAGTGATTGTGAATGGCTTCAAAATCATTATATCCACACACACACACACACACACACACACACACACACACACACACACACACACACACACACACACACACACGCACACACACACACACACTTGCCAGTACTGAAATGCATAGGTTCATTGCTTCACAGGTGTGTAGTAGGTGAATGGGCCTGACGGCTGCACAAGGCTAGGCAAAGGGAATACCTTTGGCATCAGGCCACATGACAATGGTCTCCAGTGTGGCTCAGGGGTGTAGTCCCTGGAGTGGTCCCCACAGATGGGTATTGTATTCACCATCCACTCATCTGGGTTGCTATTGTGGGTGGCCAGTGATGTGCACTGCTTCCCATGTATGTGATCTAGATCTATATTCCATAACATGGACAGTGTCTGGATTGTTCACATGTCCCACATGCATGTTCTTTGACATGTGGAAGTGTACTTGAGGTCTCTGGGGCATGTTGTGTGTACAGATTGTTATCTTCTGATGTAGCATTCCTGACCTCATTTGGGGAGACCGGGCTATGGAAATGAGGTTGTGCTTGCACCTACATTGACAGCATGATACAGGTATTCAGTGGAGTTAGTGGCGTCTGTCCATACAGGGCATGTATATAAGGCATGGTATTCCCTTTGTGGGCTACATTTGCAGACTACAGTTGTTGCAGGTATCCAGTGGGGAACATAACAAAAGGACCACAGTAAGCATTTATTTGCCTACTGTAGGGATAGAGCAGGGTGCCATGTCATTTTATTTGCTGGATAACACACACTCAGTCAGGAGATGTTACACGTCACAGTACTTTCTGATGTCAGTGGCACTGTTATGGTCAACAGGCATGTAGTCCACTGCAATCACACCATGGTTACCATCTGTGAAGCAATATGCAGGGAACTACCAATATAGTGGTTGTTGCCTAGACAAGTGTGTTTGTCTATGAGACATGGGTGGAGAGTGTTCTCTGAGTAATACAAGGGTTGTCTATATTGTTCACCAATCCATAATGTCACATGTAGAGCCGTGGATTGTCTACACCAGCCTCTCTGGTGTTTGACATCTGTTTTCCTTGTAAGGCAGACATTGTGACATATACTAGGTCCTCAATATAATAATTTAGCAAAATCCACCCCACAGTGCATCCTGTTATTACACAGTCACAGCAGCCTCCACACAGGATACTGATAACAGACACACACACACACACACACACACACACACACACACACACACACACACACACACACACACACACACACACTTGTCAGTACTGAGATTCAGACCCCTACCTACCTATGTATTGCTACTATAATACACTGCATTTATCACACATGCCACGGAGTTTATAGGATGGATATTGTCCCAAGGTACTTCTAAGGTGAGGAACATCACCAGCCCTTGTAAATACTGGCATTGGGTGATGTAGTGGGTGAGAGATCCCAAAAATAATTTCCCCCTACATACACATTTACATTTGCCAGGGGTGAGGGTCAAACCTCTATCTAACAATCTTTATGGACCATTATGCTACATATTTACCACATGCACCATTGACCTGACATCGCTTAGGGTTGGCAACAGGTACTTGTAAGGTGGATGATATCTGCAGGACTGCTAAAGTCAAGCTCTGAGATATGTACTCGTGTAAATGGGGCCAAAACCGCACATACATATGTACACATACAACACTTGCCACAGATGAGTTTCAAACCCATACTGTGTAGTTACTTCTACTACATTGTTCCACATTTATGGCACATGCCACAGTGCTTACAGGGCTGGCCCTTCTCCACAGGGGTATTTCAAGGTGACTGACATCAGCAGGCTTGCTAAAGTAGGGCAATGGGAGGTGTAGTGACTGTGAATGGCATCAAAATCATTAATCTCTACACACATACACTGAGTTTCATAGTTGTTATGTTGGGATTAAAACACCTACCTAACTAGTATGTTACACTATAGCATTACACAGTTATTGCACGTGCCACGGGGGTTATAGGGCTGGCCCTTCACGAAAGGGGTATTTCAAGGTGACTGACATCAGCAGGCTTGCTAAAGTAGGGAAATGGGAGGTGTAGTAACTGTGAATGGCCTCAAAATCATTAATCGCTACACACACACACACACACACACACACACACACACACACACACACACACACACACACACACACACACACACAGACACACACACACACACACACACACACACACACAGAGTTTCACAGTTGTCATGTCTGGAATTAGAACTCCTACCTAACTAGTATGTTACACTATAGCATTACACAGTTATCACACACACCACAGAGATTATGGGGCCAAGAATTGGCCAGAGGGTTATTTCAAGGTTACTGACATCAGCATGAGTGCTAAAATGGGCTATGGGAAGTGCAGTGTGTGTGAATGGGCCATAAACCATTCCTCTGGAAACACACACACAACACTCAGTCACACACAACTTTGCATTTGACAGGACTGGGTATACAAATGCTAGATGAATATTGATTTGTACTATCATGTTACACAGTTATCACAAGCACCACAGACACTATAGGGCTGAGGGCTACCAAAAGCAAATGTCTACAGTGATTGACATCAACACATCATGTGATATTGGCCAATTGGATGTGTGGTGAGTGGGACCAGCCTCATGATGGCAATCTCTTTGTCACTGTCTGCCTCACTCTTCCCCACATCTGTGTGTGTGTGTGTGTGTGTGTGTGTATGTTTGACCTATTATAGTGTGTTGGCCTCAGATATGTATAAGTATTCTTATCCAATGTGTGTGCAAAACATGAATGGTGTGCAATGTGGTGTGTGTGCACAGACATCTGTGAGTGACAGATATGTATAGTCCACTGTTGTCGGACATGGGCTTCATTTCTCTAAGTGTAAGAGCATGCCCAGTATGACCTTCTGTATTGATTGTGTGAATCCATTCCAGGTAGGTTGGACTCCAGTGCAGGATTTTGTGTTCTACACCTACAGCTAGCAACCTGTTTCTGCAGGATATCTGTAGATAGGTCGACAATATGGAGTCACAATGGGCAAAAGATAGTGGGATACTGTAACTATTGTGTCTGTGCCGCTTGTGTTACATGGTTGGTGTTAGCAGAGATATTCAGACGTGCTGTTTTACACTGTGATGTATTATGTCATCAGCTACTGACATACATACTTATTTGCTCACATTTATTTCCTGGGAAATCCAAGATGAATGAAGCTGTGTCCAGTATTGTGGTCTGCAGCCTACATATTCTTGCAACTCATGCTATTCTGGAGGGGTAGCTGCAGACACTTGCTGATGGATCTGTGCAAATGGTCCAGCACCTTGGTTCTTTGGTCGCTGAGGATCCCCTGCTTGTACATCTATCAACATTACAGAATGGGCATATCCTGCTGTGGCCATACCTCTCAGCTGTACAGATTCACCCAGGTTACCCTGAGGCAGGGCTCATATATCTGGTCAGTTCCCCTTCACATTGTGGTTTACGAGCAGGTTTCTAGCCACACATTACTGGGTCTGCAGGCAGGGGTAGTATGGGCACATATCAGAATTTCAAACTTCACACACTTCATGGCGTCCATGCTTCTACACCCCCCCACTCTGTTATTCTATCCTCTTCCTAATATTATGCTAGTGATATCTGTGAAGTATCCCTATAGTTGTCTCTTCATTACAGCATTATTTAGAGGTTGGTCCACAGTTCATGCAGTAGGACATGGTGGGCATGCTACTGGGATTTGTTGACATGGCCTTGGATTTGTGTTCTGTGGACTGTGTTATGTTGTTAGTTGGGACCCCATGAGATAACATACATTGGCAGTATGGGTGAGGCACAGGCCTTTGACAGAGGACTGTAGGGCATTTGCTAGTGATGCAGGCCATATGTAGCAGGCCAGTGCATTCTCTCACTCCTACAGTCCTAGGCTGCGAGCCACTGGATTCCCCAGGGGTGACAGGGTAAGTGTGCGAGGTGTTAATGGCAATAGTTCCTGTCCATATTAATCCATTGGTCTGGATGCTGGCAGGGTGCTGCTTACAGCTAGGGACACACCTGCATAGGACAACTCTTTAGCATGTTGTATTCTGTGGGTATTCCTATACAGAAGTGGGGGTCATACTGTACTCATTCCCAACAGCATGGATATGACCTGTGATAAATCTGTGGATGATGGTGGGGTGAGCTGAGTACATGTGTGATATGGAAGCTTCTTGCAGCTGACTCACAGATATACCTGAGACATTCCCCTTATGCTGCCTTGTGTGGGGACATAGGCAGTCTCTCATTATTCATAACTGTGCCATTTGTGGTCTGCTAGTGATTGGCCAGACTACATCAGGATTCCATACTACACGGACAACTAATGTGCTGCTAACCTGTATGTACAATTCCAAAGATGTGTGCAGTTGACAGTTACATTTTATGTACTCTGTCTAGGGTACCTGTGTATTATGTGAATGTTTGGGCCCACATTCATGGTATGTCCATCTTTCAGATGGTGACAGATATTGACATCTGAACAATGAGTATGGATGACTGCTGAATTGGGTCTTGATGGGATGCATTGTGGTTGGCACTGCAGTTGTCAGAACATGGCCCTGTCATCAACAGTACTGGCCATAGGCCACCGGGACACAACCCTCCATGCCTACATGCTGACCACTACCACACAATATACAGCACACAACAACCTAACACACAGAGCCCTGCATATTGTACACATGCAACAATCCATCCTGTAAATTGAGCCAGCTCAGGTAATCTGTGCTCCACTGTTATTGAACCCACTCGTACATGTTACTGCATTTCTACATAGGATTGTGGGGAGGGGGCACACCTGACAAGTGTAAACATTTGCTATGACTGTACTGGTATTTCAGGTACTCTGTTGGCTTCCATTTTGTTTTGTATTCTGACCTATCATGCAGACTAGAGTTATATCAGTAGAGTACAGATCTTAGGTTTTATTGACCTACGTTTCAGTTTCAGACTTCTTATCCTGCAGAACTAACATACAACTGCCTGACTTGTTGTAGTCTGTCTGTGAAGGTCTGGAGGGGGCCTGTTCTCCATTGCCATTAATTGGAGGTCGTAGCACAGCCTTTCTTTATGGTCATCTATACCTGTCCTGCTGGCTGAGGGTGTTGTTGGGTATGTGAACCTCACTGACATGTACGTATGTGTCCTATGGACACACATTTGGGCCACCACATTTCCTGCAGTGGGTTTTGTCACCATGTCTAGTACTGGCTACTATGGTGACATCAGTATTTGTTACAGATATCTGCTGCCATCCCATTCAGCCACCCGATTCCCTTGCATGCTCACATCCATACCATAGCTACAACTAGCAAAACATACTACTCCATTCAGCAATTGATGACTTACCTTGTGGCTGTGCCAGTACTGAGGATGGTGCTGGAGGGCTGACTATGTTGGATGCACATAGTACACTCCCTATACATGGTAAAGCACAGGTAATGTCATGTTTGGCATCCCTTTTACTGTATATGCAAGTCAGAGGGAGATGTCATTCCCTGGGTTCCTACCATGTCAGTGTATGTGCTATGCGTTGCCTCTTTGCCAAAGCTTGGGCATACTGGGCATGCCTCCTTCTGCCTACATGGCCAGGCTCAGGTTGTTCCTCCTCTGTGTCACTCTGTGCCTGTACTGGCCTTGGCAATGGTGGGGGGCTGTGCGGCCTTGCCCCTTGCTCTTCCTGCTGCAGCTGTTTCTGCAGGATCATATTGTGTAGCATGGCACATACAATGAAAATTTGTGTACATATGGCTGGAGAGTGCTGCAAGGCTCCACTGGATATGTCCCGGTACCAGAACTGCAACTTGAGCATCCCAAACATATGCTCTATTATGATTCTGGTTTGTGCGTGTGTCTCATTATGGAGTTCTTGTTCGGGTGTGTGTGCATTTCTGATGGGTGTCATCAGCCATGACTCCAGTGCATAACCAGCATCCCCCACTAGATGGCCTTATGGGATGTCCCCACAGGCAAGTCTCTGGTACAGCTGTGTCATATGCCAGATGTGGGAGTTGTGATAGCTTCCAGGGCTGCCAGCACACACATTCATTATAATGCCCTGGGCATCGCACATTACCTGGCAGTTGATGGAGGGCAAGCCCTTGTGGTTTAAGTAGACCCTACCACACTCGCCGGGTGGTGCTTTGATGTGCATGTGCATGCAGTCTATAGCACCCACTATCTCAGGGTATTCTGCTATTTGGTTGAAGAAACACATATTGCTGGTCAATGCCTCATGAGTGTTGAGGAAATATATCTGCTCACCGGCATGTGCTGACATGGCATCCAGGAACTGGTGAAGTTCCCTGGATGCTGATGCCTGTGAGATCCCCATGATATCCCCAGTTGGCCTTTGGAAGGTACATGTGGCTAGTATTCTTAAGCCTACACATACCTTAGTATCCACTGGGATGGGTTCCCCTTTAATGGTTCTGTGTGTGAGGCATGGCCGACACAGCTCAACAATTTGCTGTAGGATGTCCCTGTCCACCCTATAGCACTCCACTATCTCCAGCTCATGTAGCCCCTGGTAGGTAACCCTGGGTCTGTACACTCTTCTCCTTCTCCTCACTGTGGGTAGTACACTGATATGTCTCTAGTCTGCATGATAGGTCAGAATACATAGTGAAATGGAGTACCTGAAATACCAGTACAGTCATAGCAAATGTGTACAGTTGTCAGATGTGCCCCCCACAATCCTATGTAGAAATGTAGTAACATGTATGTGTAGGTATAATAACAGTGGAGCACAGAATACCTGAACCGGCCAAAGTAGCAGGATAGATTGTAGCACGTGTACAATATGAGGGCTGTGTGTGTTAGGTTGGTGTGTGTTGTATATTGTGTGAGAGTGGTCAGCATGTAGACATGGTGAGGTTTGTCCTGGTGGCCATTGGCCAGTAACACCAATGACAGGGCCAAGTTCTCACAACTGCAGTGCCAAACATAATGCAGCCCAGCAAGACACATTCCAGCAGTAAGCTATATTAATTGTTTGTATGTAATATCTGTCACCATCTGAAAGATGGATATGGCATGAATGTGGGCCCAGACATACAAATAGTACACAGGTGGTAGTACCCCAGAGAGACAGTGTATAAAATGTTACTGTTAAATGGGCGCACCTTTGGAATTGTACATACAGGTTAGCAGCACATTAATTGGGTTTGTAGTATGAAATACCGATGTTGACTGGCCAAACACTGGCAGACCACAAAGGTCACAGGTATGAAGTATTGAGAAACTGCTGATGTCCCTGCACAAGCCAGCATAAGTGGAATACCCCATGTATATCTGTGAGTCAGATGCAAGTAGTGTCCATAACACACAAGCACCCAGCTCAATCCACCATCACCCACAGGTACCTCACAGGTCTTATCCCTGCTGTTGGAAATGAGTACAATATGACCCCCCCACCTCTGTATAGAAATAACCATAGAATGCAGCATGCTGAAGACGTGTCGCATGCAGGTGTGTCCCTAGCTGTAAGCAGCACCCTGCCAGCATCCACACCACTGGATCAATAATGACAGAAACCATTCACAATAACACCTTGTACACCTACCCTGTCACCCCAGAGGAATATAGTGGCTTGCAGTCTGGGACTGTAGGAGTGACACAATGCAATGGCCTGCTACAGATGGTCTGCATCATTACCAAATGTCCTACAGTCCCCTGCCAAAGGCCTGTGTCTCACCCGTACTGCCATTGTATGTTGTCATGGACTCTCAAATAACAACATAACACAGTTCACAGAACCCAAATGCAAGGCCATGTCGACAAATCCCAGTAACATGTCCACCATGTCCTACTGCATGAACTGTGGACCAACACCAAATTACTGCTGGGATGAATTGATAACTATAGGGAACTTATGAGATAATTGTTTGCATAATGTTTGGAAGAGGATAGCATAAGGGGGGGGGGTTAGGAGCATGGACGCCATGGAGTGTGTGAAGTCTGAAACTCAGCTGCATGCACATACTATCCCTGCTTGCAAACACAGGAATGGGTGGCTACAAACCTGCTTGTAACCACAATGTGAAGGGATAATGACCAGAAATATAATCCCTGCCTCTGGGTAACCTGTGTGAATCTGTACAGCTGTGAGGTATGGCCACAGCAGGATATGGCCATACTGGCACGTCGATGGATGTACAAGGATGGGATTCTCAGCCACCACTGTACCAAGGTGCTGAACCATTTACACAGACCCATCAGCAAGTGTCTGCAGCTTCCCCTCCAGAACGGCATGACTGTGCAAGAATATGTAGGCTTCAGACCACAATACTGGACACAGCTTCATTCACCCTGTGTTCCCCAGGAAATTACTGCAAGTAAATATGTATACCTGACTATAGTTGATGATATAAAACATCACAGTTTAAAGCAGTACATATGTCTGAATATCTCTGCAAACACCAAAACCATGTGCAGAAGCAGCACAGACACAATTACCTACGGTAACCCACTATAATTTGCCCATTTTAGCCCCATATTGTCAACCGATCTACAGATATCCCACAGAAACAGGTTGCTAACTGTAGGTGTAGAACACAAAAGCCTGCACTGGAGTACAACCTACCTGGAATGGATTCACACATTCAATACAGAAGGTCATAATGGGCATGCTCCCACACTTAGAGAAATAAAGCCCATGTCTGACAACAAAATACTGAAAGGTCATATTGGACATGCTCCCACACTTACAGAAATGAAGCTCATCTCTGGCAACAACAGTGGACTATACATATCTGACAGTCACAGATGTTTGTGCACACACTCCATATTGCACACCAGTTATGCTTTGCACACACATTGGATAGGAATATACACATATATCCAAGGACAACACACTATAATAGGCCAAACTTATACATACATAGATGTGTGGAAGAGAGTGACAAACAGTGATAAAGAGCCCCCCATCATGAGGCCTGTCCCACCCAGCACACATCAAATTGGCTAAAACCACATGATGTGCAAATGTCAATTACTGTAGACATTTGCCTCTGGTATCCCTCAGCACTATAGTGTCTGTGGTGCTTGTGATAACTGTGTAACATAACCGTACAAGGCAGTATTCCTCTAGCGGTTGTATACACGTACCTGTGAAATATAAACCTGTGAGTGCCTGAGTGTTGTGTGTCTGCTTCCAGATGAATGGTTTATGGCCCATGCACACACACTGCACTCCCCATTGCCCTACTTTGGATTGCCTGCTGATGTAATTCACCTTGAAATACACCTTTGGTGAAGGAGTAGTCCTATAAGCTCTGTGGTGCGTGCTATAACTGTGTAATGCTGTAGTGTGTAGTTAGGTAGGAGTTTTAATCCCAAACATGGCAACTGTAAATCTTTGTGTGTGTTTGTTTGCCTGTGTAGGGATCAGTGCTTTTGAGGACATTCACACTCACTACAACTTCCATTGCCCTACTTTGGCAAGCCTGCTGATGTCATTCACTTTGAAATACACTTTTGGGGAAGACGTAGCCCAGCAAGCTCCATGGAATGTGCTATAATTGCATAATGCTGTAGTATAATGTACTAATTAGGTAGGAGTTCTAATCCCCCAACATGACAACTATAAAACTTTGCGTGATTGTGTGTGTTTGTTTGTCTGTGTAGGGATCAATGCTTTTGAGGCCATTCACACTCACTACAACTTCCATTGCCCTACTTTGCCAAACCTGCTGATGTCATTCACTTTGAAATACACCTTTGGGAAAGGAGGAGTCCAATAAGCTCTGTGGCACGTGCTATAACTGCGTAATGCTGTATTGTGATATACTAGTTAGGTAGAAGTTTTAATCCCTGACATGGCAATGGCAAAGCTTTGTGTGTGTCTTTGTCTGTGTAGGGATCAACACTCACTACAACTTCTGTTGCCCTACTTTGGCATGCCTGCTGATGTCATTTACTTTGAAATACACCTTTGGGGAAAGAGAATTCCAGTAAGCTCCATGGTGCATGCTATAACTGTGTAATGCTGTAGTGTGATGTACTAGTTAGGTAGGAATTCTAATCACAGATATGGCAACTGTAAAACTTTGTGTGTGTCTGTGTAGGGATCAATACGTTTGAGGTCATTCACACTCACTACAACTTCCATTGCCCTACTTTGGCAAGCCTGCTGATGTCATTCACTTTGAAATACACCTTTGAGGAAAAAGTAGCCCAGTAAGCTCCATGGTGCATGCTATAACTGTGTAATGCCTTAGTGTGATGTACTAGCTGGTAGGAGTTCTAACTCCAGACATGGCAACTGTGAAACTCTGTGTGTGTGTTTGTCATTAGTATCCTGTGTGGAGGTAGCTGTGAGTGTGTAATAACAGGACTCATGGTGGAGTGGATTTTGCAAATTTCTTATATTGTGGACCTATTATATGTCACAATGTCCATCTTACAAGGACAACAGATGTCAAAAAGCAGAGAGGCTGGGGTAGACAATCCATACCCCTGCATATGACATCATGGATTAGGGAACAATATATGCAACCCTTGTATTACCCAGAGAACACCCTCCACCCATGTCTCATACACAAACCCACTTGGCTAGGCAACAATCACTATGTTGGTAGTTCCCTGCATATTGCCCACAGATAGTAACCATGGTGTGATTGCAGTGGTCTACAGAGGACATGGCACCCTGTCTCATCCCTACAATAGGAAAATCATTGCATACAGTGATCTTTTGCTATGTTCCCCACTGGATGCCTGCAACAACTGTAGAGTCAGCAAATGTAACCCACAAAGGAAATACCATGCCTTATACACATGCCCTGTATGGACGGATGCCACTGACACCAGAGAATACCTGTATCATGTTGTCATTGTAGGTGCAGGATCAACCTGGTTTGCATTACCAGTTCTCACAACATGAGGCCAGGAATGGCACATCTGATGATAGCAATATGTCTACACATCATGCCCCAGACACCCCAGGTACACTTCCACATGTCACAGAACATGCATGTGGGACGTGTGCACATCCCAGACACTGTCCATGTTATGGAATACAGAACACATACATGACAAGCATTGCACAGCACTGGCCACCCAAAAATAGTAACCCAGATGAGTGGATGATGAATACAATACCCACCTGTGTGGGCCAATCCAGACACTACACCCTGAGAGGCACTGCAGACCATTGTCATGTGGCCTGATGCTAAGGTGTACCCTTTACCTAACCTTGTACAGCCTTCTGGCACAGTCAACCAGTACACACCTGTGAAGCAATGCACCCATGCATGTTAGTACTGGCAAACTTGTGTGTGTGTGTGTGTGTGTGTGTGTGTGTGTGTGTGTGTGTGTGTGTGTGTGTGCGTGTGTGTGGAGTATAATGATTTGGACACCATTCACACTCACTACACCTCCCATTGGTCTACTGAAGCATGCCTTCTGATGTCAGACACCTTGACATACCCTTTGCCTGTATATCAGCCTGATAACCTCTGTGGTGCATGTGATACCTGCGTATTACTTTAGTGTGGCAAACTAGTTAGTTAGGAAGTCTAATCCTGACCCTGCCAACTGTGATAATGTGTATGAGTCCCTGAGAGAGTGTGGCTATGTCATCCTTGACACCTGTTCTTGTGGACAGGCACATGTACTACACCTACCTTATCCCTCCTTTATCACTGTTGCTGATGTCACTCACTGTCAAATATACCTTTGGAAAGGTCCGCAGCATGTAAGCATGCAATAACTGCATAGACATGTAATAACAATACATAATTAAGCAAGGGGTTTGAAACCCCATACTGGCAAGTGTGTGACCCAAACATGCTTAGCTTTTACTCTCCTACCCCCTCCCTGTCTTACTTTGTCTCTGTCTGTCTCTCTCACTCCCTCTCTGGTGGATGTGGAGAACTACACCTGCTTTGCTTAGGCAGCAGCTTGTGTTTTGTAAGTGATCCTCAAGATCAACTGATAGCCTGTGCACAAATTCAGTCCCCCACTAGCTGATTGCATGTGGAACAACTGTGGTAACTTTCCCATAGTCAATTGCATGGAAACACACTCCTATAACTAGGAACATCATGTGGGTGTTGGCCCTTTTCATTCACTGTGAGCATGACTTCATGTCGGTGTTTGGCAAACAGCATCACAGATGGTAGTGGGATATACCTCCAACAACATACACTGTGGAGACAGGTAAACAAACAGGAGGGGGATGTTTCAGACATGACTACAGAATGTAAGTTTTGCACTTCTGCATTTGGAGTAATGCTGGTTTAACAGGGTTTGTGTAGATATGGCTGGGCTACATGATTTAATACCTGTCATGACAGTGTTATGTGGTTGAGGAAACTCTCACCTGTAGGGTTATCTGCAGACTGGCCAGTGTTTGGAGTATTATGTGTCTTGTGTTGCTCACAGATTACCTATCTTAGAACTGCAGAAACATAGTCTAAGGATTGCAGTCAGTACATAGTGACAGCCATGAGAGTTACTGACTTCATATCCCTCATAGGACATATGTCAAAACAAACCCTGTTACAACAGTAAATGTATGAGGGTATCACAGCAACATGTCAATATTGACCCTGTGTTTGTGCCTCCAGCCCCAACTCTGTCAATCTTTGTACATATGTCATGCAGTAAGAGGTGCATATGCTCAGTACACCATTATTTATTGACATCATACCAGATAAGCCAGTGAGATATCAGACTGCTAGACATGTTATGCATAGTAGGGGTTATATTTGGGGACATAACCTGGGCATTTTGTGGTAGAGTGTACAGTAGTGAGGTCTGCGTACTTATGGTGATTGTCAACAGTGTTTGTATTGTGAATATGTACCTTGGCCTGTGTACAGACTGCAGTAGATGTCATTGTTCTTGGTCATGTTCTATCTAATGTTACATGCTGCTCCAGTGTATGGTTCCATATCGGCTTCCATGTTTTTAGGACCAAACACACACACACGTCCCATACCACAGTCAGGCATCGGACTACAATATGTAATGGCCCAGTATATGTAGGGTTAGTGTGTGAGTGGCACATATGAGGATGGTGTTGATCAGACAGTCCATATACTGTAATATTAAGCTTGCTTACCATATGTGGCTGTGGCTGTGTTCACATTGGTTGTGGGTATGCACTTTCACACAGGTGTCTTTTACTCTGTGCTGTGACATGCCTGTAGAGCCTGCTATATTTGGAGGTACATGTATATTCCCCCATAATAAATGTAGGCCGATGTTGCGGCAGTCAGTCTGTAGTTTGCACAATGCTTTGTGACATGCCTAGCAGCTCAGTGTACTTGCAAAGTGTTATGTTATTTCCAGATATATGTCAGATCTACTGCTGCCAGGCCATCATACCTGCCATGCATTTCTGACAAAGCAGTGGGATGCTGTACAGATGTATGTCACTAACTAGTGGGTAGTATGTGGCCATGTGACCTCTGCACCACCGGTTATTATGTGTCAGGACAGACAGGAGTGTGTGAATGCATAAACTGTGTGGGCATATGTATTCCAATATTTACATGATATACCCATGTACATGGCTGTTAACATCCACTTTGTCAGGCTTGGTCCACATGTCTTGCACTAAGGGGTTACTGTACTATGATGACCTTAGGATGTCTGTCAGTAACTGATAGCCTACATGTCAATAGCAGATGTGACCACCCACACACATTTCTGTTAAGACAACCCCTGTTACAGTAGCAACAGTCTACATTTATGCCTGCAATACGTACATGACATCCCCTTGCACAAAAAGGTTGAGACTACTGGTGCTGAGGTATGACTCCACTGCATGTTCTGGACATATGCTAAACATATATATACATATATACATTTTTATATATATATATATATATATATATATATATATATATATATATATCCATATAACTATATAGATATATACACATATACATATCTACATACATATATGAATATATATATATATATATATATATATATATATATATATATATATATATATATATATGTATATACACACATCACATATACAGATATATATAGATATGCACATATAGTTATAGATAACTACATATTGTTGTTGTTGTATCTTTCAGCTTTTCCCGGTTAGGGGTCGCCACAGTGGAACTCCGGTCCGCTAATGATTGGCAGTAGATTTTTACGTGCCGAGTTGCCAGCTCTGATGTACAACCTTCAACGAAGGTATGCCCATTCACGCATGTCTCCACACAGAAGACGCTCTAGCTGAGAATTGAACAGGACAACGTCATACTGTGAGGCGACAACGCTACCGCAGCACCACCACCGCGAGATAACTACATATATATAACATATATATATATATATATATATATATATATATATATATATATATATATATATATATATATATATATACAGAGATATCTATATATGACCATATATATGATGCAATATACAGATGCATATAAATACATATATATGACTATATATGTGCATGTACATGTACACATATATCTACATATGTTTATATATATATATATCCATATCCTTGTTATGCGTAAACATTACTGTTGTGTATACCTTCCCAGATGTATCACACTGTATTTATCTGATATGGTTATAATTAGATATAACAACATACGTGATGCAACAGCAATATCAGTAACAAGTACTACACAATTGTAGAAGTCACAGCAATTGTTCAATACTATTCAATATGTGTACTGACAGATATATTGGAAAAACAACAACTGTCTTCATGGCTGTCATGGAGTAGTGGTTAACTGCTGTAACTGTAGTGTACGGGGTCCTGGGTTCAGGACTTGCAAGGGCTGTTCATTCTGTTGCTGGCCAGAAGAATGGCTGTTGGATACAGAGTGGTTAAGGCAGTTTGTAGCAGCTTTAAGTGCGTTTGGGCGAGTTTGCGTGAAGCTAAGCACTGCTAACATACGGATAAATGTATAGGTGCTTACGCCATATAGGTTTCCCTTACCAGTGCGAAAATGTGCTTAGCTATAATATTGCAGAAATGCTGACACTTGCTAAGCATGGCTCAGCCCTGGTATCCAGTGCTCACATTCCTGTCTGATAACATAGCAGGGTAATGACATCTGTAACAAGTGTATGTAATGCCATGTACATAACATGTGCCTATGTGCTGTCATTACAGTAGCAAGAGGTGTGAGTCTACTGTTTGGTACACTTGAGTATATATGGCTTGTACAACACTCCATGTTAATGTGTTACATACATGGGTAGTATCCCAGGTTATATGCCATCACACTGGCATGTAGTGTATCATTACATTACTACTGTTGACAGTGCTTTCCCAAGTAAGAGTAGATTGCTAATTGTAGTACTGGAAACAAACACCCCTGCATGCAGAGATGGACTCTTAAGTCCTCACTGTTGTGTTCCTGGTGTGTGAGCTGTGTTTCATTAAATATTTCCTACTGGATAATGATCTGACATATGGAGAATAACTGTAGACTACTGTGTGGATAGCACATGTCAGTGAGAGCTGCTGTCATGTAGTAATGGCATACCTATCAGTGTCAGGCATCTATCTGTCAACACATTCAACCTATGCATAGTTAGTTGGCTAGCTGATGTCTGTCAGTCCTCTGTACAGATGTGCAGATGTCAAGTATCCATCTTGGATACTTACAGGCAATCTATGCTTGACTGACACTGACATGTCTGCCCAGCTGTGTTATAAATGCCACAGATAGGACTCCACACCCTGTATGCACCACATGCCATGGATACCTCAACTACACTACCACAGTCAACAGAAGATGCTTGGGTACAGGTCTCCAAGGCAGACCCTGACCATATTATGTAATACATATTGCATACATGTCAACTGGATCACCTCACTGGCCCTCTGCAAGAGGCACCTAGATGATTGGCTGATGCATGTCACTCTCACCCTGAGGATCACCCCAGTGGTGTCTGTTGATAGATGGCCTGCTGGCACATGGCAGGTGGAATGATACCACTGTAGACACATCCCCTACACTTCCCATCTCCCCATGGACAATAGCCTGGTACACACCTATGAACATCTGCAGCAATGCACAGCAGTACTGACACATGTGTACATGTGCATTACTGAGAATATCAGTGTCTGTGTGTTTGTAGACCTGTAGTTGGGAATACCCTGAGGCTCTTTACACCCACCTTACCCCCCCCAATTGCCATAGTTAGATGTGGCTGCTGCTGTACCATACATTACATGTACCGTGTTATGCTCTTCTCCCTAAGGGCTACCTAGGCCTTACAGTACCAGCACAACACTGTTGTACAAATGGGTTAATAAGCATGGGATACCCACTGAGTTCTGGCAAGTGTGTGTATGTGTGTGCATGTGTGTATATATGTAGGCAACAGCATCCACTGGCCACATACTCTTAATACAATATGCATTGCCACACAGTATTAGGGATTGTGATATTGCTGACCGTAGGAGAGGCATGACAATGCATCACCCTACTATGCCTGTGGCATGGGCATTAGATGCATATCCCTGTAGTAGCACTCTTGGGATGGACAAGGGGTTGTATTGCAGTCCTGGTCAATGTGTGATGGTGGGTATGTCAGAGTGTTATCATGGGTTCCAGTTCATACAATATCCACAGTAGGGTGTGGGTGCTGGGTATACTGTCATTACAGCATGGTACCCCTGGTACATGTCCCATGTGCCACTGTATGGTGACCACTGTCACAAGCAACCATACAGGTAACTGATAACACTATCCAGCCCAGTTATGCATGTACTGTGTGCAACCTACCTGTAACATAATGGACACACTGGCAAGGTAGTTAGCACTGATAGGCCCAGGTCTCTCAGATGTGTGTCTCACTGTTATGTGTTTGTCAATGTGTATATGACGGTATGTCACACTATGTATTGTCCACAAACAACCATTACATCCCCCATTACCATACTCTACATGCCTGGGGATGTTCAGCATGTAACATGTAACCTGGAACACACCTCATCCTAAAAGCTGTGTGGTGTGTGGAATTAAAGCCACACACATCAGTATCACTACATACCTAGGTAAGGGTCTAGTCCCAGTTTTGTCAAGTAAGAGTGTGCATGTATGTGAAGAAATCTACTTCAATTTGCAGAATATACATGTCCCAGGAGGTCATTTGTCCAAGAACTGCCTGGCATATGCTAACATTTCACAGGTATCATCCTGTGGACATACATTCCATCAAAACTAGTGTTAGATGTGTAAATGGCCTCTTCCCTACTGTATAGGCGTGCAACGATACTGGGGTTGTTATATATAGCTGGGTGTGGCTGTTGTGGACACAGCCAGCATCATTGTAGTTACTGTTGAGTGTATCTACCCCGCGTAGCTGGCTGTAATACTGTACAGTTCATGTTAACAGGTTAAGTAGTTGTCTATCACACTATCTGTGGTTCTACAGCACCTCTCACCCTCCAAAGGGTAGGGATGTGCCACCCACAGCAGCACACATATGTTTACTGAGTTGAGGATTGCACTACATTGGGGAAGGGGACATATACCCTGTCGGTACCATCATTAATGACATTAAACTAGCGCACTTCTTATTCCACAATGTATTGTTGTGCGTAGTCTGGCTTGGTGGAATTACATAGACTACAATGGGTTCCTTGCACAGGTACATACATCCATGTGTACAGTATTCTCTGTGTAATGCATCAGCACTAAAGCCTCTGTGTGTGTTATACACAAACATGTGGTGTGTACCACCCAGTACAACTACCATTGTTCACTGTAGAAGGGCTGCTAACAGCAGCCACCATGCACTCACCTGTATACACCACACCCAGATCTATTAGCCATTTGGCACAGGCAGTAACAGTTATACAGACCTGTGATGTGTTCAACTGTACCCAGGATATGGCACAGCAAAGATGTCACCACAGTGCCATACCCCTTGTGAGATATGACAGCAGACCATCCTCTTGCTGACACATGGACACCTACAACAGAAATGGATAACATTATGGAGACCACAATCACTCAGTGTTAATAACAGCTATAATGCATCATGGCTGGACAGCTACACTTCCTAACATGTAAGCATTAAACTTTACTGCTGACAACATGTTACATAGCAGTACATTGGTACACTGTAGTACAGTCACCATGTGCATCAGAACCATATTAGCCTGTCCTTGCATTGATGTTATGGATGACAGGGATGTAGCACAGGTATCATCATATGCACAGGGTGTGTTGTTGGTTTGCCAGAGACCTAGGCTGACCCATACATTTGACACCATGTGTGTGAGTGAGGGGTTTTAATTAATGATATGGCTGTGATGATGTAGTGCGTGTAGGTATGGAGTTGCCCTAGCTGTGTTTGTATTGTGTGTGAGTATGCATGCACACAGTTCTGCCATCTGGCTGCCCTATACAGGTGTTTGTTGGACAGCTGCAGACCATACCTGGCAGGGTGTGCAGTTCACCGCCTTTGGCCAAGGACATGAGAACTGTGCCTGCCAGAGGTTCCATGGGCACGTCCAGGTACAAGCCATGATATGGTACTCTCTCCTGATGATGACATATGTCCGCTGGAACCAGGTCCCTCCTGGGATTGGCCAGGGCCATGTGCATGTGGCCTGCTGTGGTGTGATGTGGTGTGATGGCCAAATGTCTTGGACAGCAGACCATTTCTTAGTGTGACATTGGGGACGTGTACTTGCTGGGAGGTACATTCTCATGAAGAATCCATGCTGTCAGTACCTCAACAGCTGCTTCCACTATATTTTATCTGGAGTGTGTGCACACATATGCTTCCAGTGTTTGTGAAGGTATGTATTCTCCATATTTACTGTCCTAACATATCATTCCATATTACACACTCATAGCTCATGTTAGGACCACATTGCAGGTTGTAAGAGTTGTGGACTGCAGTATTGTGATATGCCATAGTGTAGATCTGTAAAAGTTGCCATTGTAATACTGGTATATACACTGTTGTAGCACTGTATAAGTGTGATGTTTCACACATGTCCCTACTGTTGCCCATTTGTCACACCATTATGTTCATCTATGTGCACACATTTTGCCATGACAGGATGTTAGTTATATTCAAGGAGTCTGACATACCTGTCAGATACACCATCATAGTGACCACTGTGATGCAGTGCAGTTAACAGCAACAATACATGAACATGTACAGCATGCTTTATGGGTAGGTGTGTTAAATGTGTGCATCGAATATACCATGGCCATAACATGATAGGTGTATTGTCAAACCTGAACAAACACCATACTCACCAGCTACAGGCTGCTGCCCTGGAGGTATACCAGAGGGACCTACATAAGTGTGTGAGAGATGTGATATTAGTAGCCACAGCTGCTGCATTGGTACAGGGTGGGTGCAGCATTACAGTACATCAACAGTACAAGCCCACAATACTACATATTATGCACATCTGTTTATTACTACTACACAGAAACAGACGATATATATTTCATCTCACATATGCATGATCTAACTGTACAGATACGGATGGATACACAACAATGGTCTACTGATGTGCTCTGTGGCCTTACCTGCATGCTCCTCTACCATTGTGTGTATAGCACCCACCTCCACTGTACTGTCCGCCAGGTGTTGTGTGCGCAGGTGGGAAGGTGCCCCAAGGCTGGCAAGGAGCTCCTCAACATGTGTCAGGGGGGCTGGATGGCATGACCCCCTCCCTGTTGCAAGCTGGTCCCCCCTGACTGCAGCAGCACGCCAACAGGCATGGCGAAGTAGCTTGGTGCATCGATGCCGGGCCTGCTCATAACTGCGGTTATGCAGGCCAACATCGTTTACCCTGTGGATAAGATCATTCCACAGGGTGGTCCGCTCCTGCAGATCATGGGCTGTTCAGCCGAACAACACCTGGTAGTGCTGTACCAGGTGTGAGATGACAACATCATTCTCTTCCACTGTATAAATGGGCAACCACTACCTGGACATATAGCCTGAAAGACATAAAGATGGAAACAGGTCTGAAGACCTCATACTGCAAGGTTATCTTAGTTGTTAATACACATCTCTGTCTCCACACCCACCATATCTGTAACAACAATCTGATCACACAACACTACAGGTATGTCTAGAGAATACCTACCATTGGGACATATATTATATTGTACAACACTTTGTGCTATGTGTTTTTAGTCATGTTCCCTGTAGGGACACTATCATTGGTGGCCTGTTACAGACAATGTCACCTGCATGCCATTGTAAGGGCCACTATGGTTCCATATATGCATGTGTTCTGTTTGCTATGTGATTGCTGCACATCTGTTGTTTTGTGTTAATGGGGATATCTATGGGGATATCTATGAATGCTGTTGGACATGATCCAGGAATGTGTGGACTATTACTACCCACATATATTCTATAAGAGTGACACAATAGCATGTTTGGGGAACAGTTACCAGCAGAACCACCTCTCCCACCTCATCTGGCCATGTTTCCAGGCCACATTACATGTAAGACCCACCCTGGGGCCTCCTCATCTACTGGTCCTGCACTTCCTTCAGGTGAAACTACCTCAGAGGATGGTGTTCACCCCCCCCCTCCCGGGAGCACACACAGATAGGATCCTGTCACATGAAGTCAGGTCCAGGGTCTGGTGCATAGGGAGCTCCATAAAGACTTGGGGGATGTGCTACAGCACCTTGACACCCTCAGTACACATTCACAGGGTCTGCATGCTCCTCCCGCTCAGCCCCCCAGTCCAGGCACCTTCAGGGCCAGGAAGCTGATGTTGTGACTGCCCATGTGTGGAGACCTTAGTCTCATTGTTTCCATATGGGGGGCACATGGGATTCCACATTGCAGATGACACTCCCCATCCAGGGTGTTTACCTACCACATGTGTCATATACTGCCCCTGTAGGCTGTCTTCTCTATCTTCCAACCCAACCTACCTCCACAAATATACCTGCTATCCTTCCCCAAATTACCAATCCCACCTTCACAAACAAGGGCAATGTGTTCCCAACATGGGGTTCACACCTGACATCACCGTCCATTTTGCACACACTTACTGCTGTGTATATATATATATATATATATATATATATATATATATATATATATATATGCATGTGTATTGATATGTGTAATGTTCCCTCACACATATCATGCAGCACTGTCATTCAAAAGTAAGGGACATGTATTTATATACATATGTGTGTATGTGTTTGTATATAAATGTAGACACACACACACACACACAAATATATATATATATATATATATATATATATATATATATATATGTGTGTGTGTGTGTGTGTGTGTGTGTGTGTGTGTGTGTGTGTAGATATATATTATGAGTTGTATATATAGGTATAAATCCCTATGTCACAAGATGGGTTGCCAACTTGCTCATGGACAGAACCCACACTGTGAAAATAGCAGACTCCAAATCTGACTTCAGACCAGTGACAAGTGGAGTACCACAGCGTTCAGTCCTGGATCCTCTCCTGTATAGTATCTACTTCTCTGAAGTACAGGCTAACACAGAAGGTCTTTGGCTAACAAAGTTCATAGGTTCATAGGTTCATAGGTTTATACTAGGCTATCTGCCCGAGGGCATTTACAAGCCTAGCCCATCGTTTTGCTGCTTCGCCCCCCCCTTTTTAGTGGGGAACTATACCCATTATTTTGCTGTGCCTCTGTCGAGCAGTGACACTGAGGTAATCCCTGGGGTATATCTGCGATCTCCCATCCATTGGTCAAGATTTCTCTTGAACAAGGCCAGCGAGGTGCTCTGCCTCACATGTACCGGGATTTTGTTCCACAGCATAGGGAGTCTTTGGGTAATGAATCTATCCCTCCTTTTGAGGTGAAGCATATTCATCAAATCTGGGTTTGACCTCCAGCTGCTGCAGGTGTCGGGTCAGATACATCCCAAATGGGGCATTGTACTCAATGATTGGTCTGATGAGTGATGAGTAAAGGGAGACTATGACCCCTTGATCTAGATGAGAAGATCCTTCATGATAAGGTGGGCAATGTGAAAGTCTTCTAACTACTACTTTAGCTACATGTGTGCGAATGACAGAGACTACTCAAACCTGGGTCCCCAGGTCCTGATAACTTCTTCTGTGCTCAGTGGATTGCCACCTATTTGGGTAGCTAGGGGTAACCTTGTTTTTTCCAAAAGGGTGCCAATTTGCATTTGGCATTTAACTTCAGGCCGCCAGGCTGGCACCAGTTATCGTTTCTGTGAGACCCTTCCACAGAAGGATGTGTCGGCAGTTGTTTGGCCCAGTTTGCAGTCATCTGCAAACTTTGTCAGCCATAACCCTCCTGTGTTTGCTTGTACTGAAAGTAGATGCCAAACAAGAGGAGTGGGGACTGAGACCCTGTGGGGACACCACACTTGTGACAGGTTTTGAGTCTGACATGGCGCCAGCAACTCTGACCCTGTGGGTTCTGTCACTCAGCCAGTTTGCAACCCATCTTGTGATGTATGGGTTAACATTTAAGCTGATGAGTTTTTCAATGATACCCGAAAGGGGTATTGTATCGAAGGCCTTAGCCAGATCGAGGTAGGCTGTATGGACTGCCTTTCCCTCGTCAATGGCTTTGGTGACTGTTTCAAGAAGTCAACCAAGTTTAAAAGGCATGATCTGCCTTTGACAAAGCCAAACTGGGTTGGATCCAAAGTCTGCAAATTCCTATGTCTTATTTTATGGGGTCCATTATGATCCTCTCCATGGCTTTGCAGATAAGGCTTGTCAGGCTAATGGTGGAGGCACCGCCTTTGTGAAGTGGGACCACAGTTGCAGTATCCAGAGGTAAGACTTTGATTAAACAGCTGTCCTAGCTGTGGGTTTAATTCCTCATTGAGTTGGACACCATCAGGTCCCATGGATGCTGTGTTTTTGCTTTGGAGAGAGCAGTTCTCACTTGGGCGCTGGAGATGTTTGGGGGCTGCAATCGTTTGGTATAGATAGAAGTTTGCACTGAACCTGTCAGCCAGTATGTTGGCAATGTCTGTAGGATCAGTAATCTTCACATCATTTTGAACTAGTTCTGAGCATATCTGGGAGTTTCCTCCTAGGTGTCTAGCTAAAGAAGGCCTTATGATTGTCTTTTGAGTCTTTAGCTATTTTTCTCTCGAAATTTGCTTTGGATGATTTTTTTTACTTATAGTGATCAAGGGTGTCTTACCTTTTAAGGATTTTGCTGTATCTTGTAGTAGCTTCCTCCTTTTATTGTAGTCTTTG